>NC_071332.1:16621342-16799515 GCF_010183535.1 Caenorhabditis remanei
AAGACGGTTCGAATGAGTATAATCATGCCTAGATTTGGCTGAAAATACAAGTTTGGGTTTTCGTGGTGAGACCCGACACGCTGATTCTGAAACTCAAAGTTTCATAGGTCCCACATCGAAATTGAGTGATTTACGGTAGTATATGTAAATTTCAGATTTTCGAAATGTTTCGAAACTCTTTCACTTTCTCAGTTTTCGTCGGATTCTGTTGGTTTTAGGCCCAAAATTTGTGAATTTTTCCAAATATTCACTTAAAAATATTCACTTCCGAAAATAATCATCAGTCAGCTCGGTGATCTCCTCGATATGAACCAAACTCGTATCCACCATCATCACAGTGTCATCACTAACCAATATGAACTGAAATAGTCTGTCTGTGTGTCTTATGGGACGTCCGGATGTCCGGATGTCCACTCACATTCCTCTCGAACATTTCTTGTCCGTAGTGTTTCCAAGTCATCGCTATCCGCTCAAACATTCTTATAGAATTCCACGAAGTTCGATATAATTGAAATTTTTGATTCATCGGAAGGTTCTCCATTATATACGTGGCATGTGAGAACCATTTTGCGTATTTTTGAAATGCGGCAAAAAGACGAAAACATACCGAGTTACAGAATTGGTGGTCGAGTGAAATTTCAATTTCAAGAAGCTCGGGTCAAATTTGACGGAGTTACGGTAGTGTGGGTCCCACCACGAAAATAACCAAAAACTAAAATCTGACTAAACCTGATAATGATTGTACTCACTCGAACCGCCTTGTCTCGCTCATTCCGAAAAATTAAGTCTCAAGGATCTTGCTGCGAAACTGACCGAGATACAGTAGTTTTTATGAAGTTCAGATTTCGAAATGTTTCGAAAATCTCTAACTTTATTAGTTTTTGGTCTAGCGATCTGATTTCAGGCTCAAAAGCTAGGAAATTGTTTGGTCATTTCGGAAAAAAAGTTTCAGGCCGCGAAGAACACGAAAAAGATTTCTGCAAAACAAAAAAATAAATACGATACCTGAATCTCCTCTTTCGACCATATCGGTGCACGAAACTCTTGTAATCCTTTGGTCAAATGTTGTAGATCATTCAGATAGACAGAATCAAAAGAACCCTGACCATCTTCTTCCTCTTCTGATGTCTCTTTTTTGGTCTGGAAATCGATTCGAGTCCAATTTATTAATTTATTTTCACCTCAAAAATCTCCTCAATCTTTTCGACCAATTCCGAAAAATCAATTTTTATCATCATCTTCTCTTTGCTCTTTTCCGGCTCAGAGCTCTGCTCTTCCAGAAGTTTCGGATCCATTTTTGGCATCGTCGGCACTTTTTGAGAAGTTGTGGGGTCATAGTCAAGTATCACCTTTTCCGGATCCATACCGATTTCTTTGCATTTTTCGAAACGACACCATCGACATATTGATCTGCACATATTTTTTACAATTAGAAGAAAAAATTTCGCGTTTTTTGAGCTAAAATTTTCTGAAATTGGTTGGAGATTAAGGAAATAATGGAATTTCGAAAGTTTTCGAAAGTTTTCGAAAAAAAATTTCCGGAGAATGACTCACCTCCCATTCCCCTCCAACAGACACATCTTTCTCTACTTACAGTTATACTCTAGTTTCAGCACGACAGCTCTTCTAAAAAACGCGGCACAGGCGCGACAGGTCATCGCGCCAAAATGCATTCCGTTGGACGGCTTGGCACATATTTGACACTGTCTTTCGGGGTTCATTGGGTAGAAATGAGTATGGTGGTGAGATCTGAAAAGAAATTGTTAAATTTGGAATGTAAAATTCAAAAGAAGGGGAAAACCCGGCTGAAAACGTAGCTAGAATTTCCAACTTTTGTACTACAAACTACAGCAATGATCTATACAATAAGGGCAAGTCCACGGAAAAGGTCAGTGATCAGATAAGGGAACGGAGAGGAGGGGTAGACAGTGTACTTTGTAATTATATATTAAAGTACAAAACACTGAATGGACACACTGGTAAACTCCCTGAATCAATCCCCAGTAAGAAATCTGTGCTTCCTAATGGTATAATTTGTTTCTATTTTATTCTTTAAAAATGAGAAAAATTAATAGAACAAGAAAATAAAGCAGACAGACAAAGTACACAGATTGCTGCCGTCTCTCCATCTATCTCCCTCTCCTTAGGTAACATGACACCAATAATATATCCTTAGGACACTCTTACTGACCTTTTTTCAAAAAAAGTTTTCGTTCTCATTTTAAACTTTTCTAAACGCAAGACTAGAACATACTCAGGGATATGCTGCCTACTGGAAAATGTGGAAATTTTTGGGGAGACTTCTATCTTTCCTGAAAAAATGAACTATAGTGATCATCGTCTAGATCACTTAGTTTGAAAAGTTTACCGTGCGTGACAACAAAGATCTCAAAGATCTATCAATAACCGGAAAAAGACATTATCGCACAGACAAGGAATGTCTGATGGTCGTGAAGTGGCGATCTCCCTGATGATGGTGATAGAAAAATGATATCTCTACGTCTCTTTTCCTATAAGTCTCGTATTGGATTAAACGGTCTAAAATATATGCTCCAAGGGGCTTGACACGAAAATCACAGAGCTACGGTAGTTTTAGTGAATTCCAGATTTTCGAAAATTTTCGAAATTCTGGAGCCCGGTGAGTTTTTGGCTGTTCGTAATGATTTTTGGTTTAAAATTTGCAGAATTTGTAGAATTTTTGATGTAAAAGAGATAAATTTCAAAATTCCAGCCACTAGGCAAAGCGGACATGAAGAAAGTGTTCATCAGGTTGAACGTCCGCATTCGAAAATACGCAACATGGTTCCGGCATACCACGTACCTTATGCTCTAACGGAAGCTTTTGATTCTCTGATTCTAGATTGATAATTTTCAAAAGTTTCGGATTAAATTTGACGTAGTTACGGCAGTGTGGGTCTCACCACGAAAATGATCAAAAACTCAAATCTGACTAACACTGATCATGCTTATACTCATTCGAACCGTCTCGCCTCACTGATTCCAAAAATATCAGTTTTATGCGTCTTGCCTGACTGAAACTGACTGAAACACGGTATCTTCAAAGATTTAGGTCTTACAACGAAAAGGTTTGAATGAAAATCTGGAAATTTGTAAATTTGTTTACGTTTTTAATTGTTTTTCATTAAGAACTCACGGAATTTTTTGAATTTTTAGCGAGAAATAATTGCACTTTGTTCGTTTTCGATGAAATTCAGCTCAAAAATTATTAATGTTTTTTAAATTCTAATTAAATCGAGATGAGACACCAGAAAACGGGAAAAAAGATTAGTAGTCAATTTTTGACAGATTCAATTTTTAAAAAATCTAAAAGTTTATAAATTATAATGAATCGAGAAAATCTTTCTGCAGAAATGGACGTGATGTTTCTAGTCTCCATTTTATTCAGGTTGTACTAATCGACAGATTTCATCTCTCCACCAGCGTCTCCCCCCTTCCCCATACTCTCTCGTCACTCACCCGTTTTGTCAATTGTCATTTAATTCGACGAATCTATTCTTCTTCTGTCATTTGTCACGGCGGTTAGTAAGCACAGTGGGCGGAGCTTGATAGATTACTTCCACTACTGAATGTGTAAGGTTTGCTTTGGATGGAATGAACTGGTGGCCTGTGCCAGAGATTCTGTCATCAGGGATCAGAAGTCAGAAGACAATTTTTTCGAAAGTTGAATGGAGAAGACTTGGTGGAGATCTTTGTGAACGTATTGGTCTGATAGCTAGATTCTAGTCTGGAGGAATTGATCAAAGTTATAAATTAAGTTTTGTAGTTCACAATCAATTTTGAATCAAAATTCACGTCACAAATATCCACCAGCACACCAGACTGCACCACGACTTCAAATCTCTCAGTTCTTCCGGGACACCTCCAGTATTTTGCATATTGTTTGTTTGAAATTTTTTTTTGGAGTTTTTTTTCCAGAAAATCTGCCGTACCTAATTGATTTTGTTGTAAGACTCCGCAAGTTAGTTGATTCTTTTCAAATTTTGAATTTATTTTTAAAAAAATTCCACGTTTTTTGAGCGAAAAATCCCAAAAATCGGTTGAAAATTGGCAAAGCTATGAAATATCTGAATATTTTCGAAAACTCATTTTTACTAAAACTACCGTAACCCACTGAATTTTGTGTCAAGACCCATAAAACTCAGATTTTCAAAATCAGCATGTCCAGACGCGTCGAATGATTATAATCATGCCTAACTTCAAAATTTTGTCTCACTTCAGTGGAAAATAGAGTGATTTTTGAACTGTATTCTTAAAATGACCATAACTCAGGGAGTGCCAGTACAAAAAAGTTGTCAACTACAAAAATGAAGCTCTACCTTTGTTCTGTATGGTTTATGCATAATTTACTTTGTGGGACAATCCGTGATACCGTAACACCCTCTCAAAGCTTCTCGTTTTTCAACTGTAAAAGGCCGAATTGTATATCTTACTGCACTGTACTGTATGTTCTTCTTCAACACTAATCCGAGCAGGGTCTTAAAATTAGAGACCGGTCAAGAATATGTGAGGAAGCTTGGTGAATTAAGAAATGGTGAATATTGAGGGACCTGAAGATGAAAGTAGGAATTGCAGGTGTCGGAGTCCTATCAAAAAAATTTTATTGCTACCCGACTTCATAAAATTGTCTTACTAAAGCGTTTGAGCACATTTCAGCAAACTTCTTCTTGGTCCACAACTACTCCAGGGGATCTTGAATACGCAAATATCCTATTTTAGATAAAGAACCAACTTGATTCATCAAACATCGTATCAAAGGCGGATATCAGAAATTATCAGATCTCCAAATCCTCATTGTTCAAAAAATCGCATCAATGACTAACATGAGGAAACTTCCAGCACATTTTTTGCTTCCGACTCTTCACTCTATTCATAGTTGAAATTTGACTCCAATGAACTTCCATGCGCAATGACTAATGTGTTGCAGACACCACTCTGTGCTCTGCTCTCCCCGTTTGGAACTTGAATTCCTCGAATATGACCAATGTTTTATTTCTATTTCTTGCTTCTTTTTTTGGAATTACCGGGTGAATAACACAATTTCTGTGAAAAGTGCTAGACTATCTACGTGCGAGATCTGGAGCACTGTGACTTTTGCAGACTGGACATTAGGTATAAATATCAATTGAAATTCGCAGCCTTTTGGATGTTGATGTCTGTGCTTTTCCCCAAAAAGTGTTTTCTAGCTACCGTAGTTCAAGCTTCCGATGGCTTTAATGTTTGCCCACCTGTTAGAACATAGCACATTTCACACATTTGCCTGCGACAGGAAGATCAAACCTCTAATTGGTAAACCCGAGATTTTGATCTAAATGTAGATAAAAAAGAATGATGTAGAAACAGTATTTTCGGAATGTACTTTTTTCGAATTTGACTTTTTAAATTAAATACCTATTTTTGTTTTTTTTTACTCAAAAAATAGATAAAAATTGAATTCTGCTAGTTTTGGGTAATTGGAGCCAAAACTCAAAAATCTAATTTTTTTGAAAATTTGTGATTTTTTCTGCGCGAAAAAGTCACATTCGGGACTATCATATACACAGGTGAGTCGCGAACGACCCGTTACGGATGCACCGCAAGTCGCGCGCGGTCCGCATAGGAATCATATGTGGGTCCGTATGCGATCAGTAACGGATCGGTTCGCGAACGGTTTGAATGTAACGGCGAGCGCTTCCTCCCTTCAATTTTTGTTATCATTTACTACAAAACCCCCGTTTTTCCAGTCAAACCATACAAAATGCATATTTCATTTTGTTTATTCTGAAAAAGATAACATTTGATACATAAATACATAATTAATACATAAATAAATACATAAAAATCACAAAAAATGGGATAATTAGGTTCACAAAATTAAGTTCGAATCTGGGACGGAGACGGCGGATGACTTCTGATTTGACCGTTCTTGTACCCCTAAAATCGGAATATTGAGAGTACGGTACAATTTTGTAGCTCCTTTTACCGTATTGTTCCATTTGAACTCTGCACCATTTCCCTCGTTAACTGCCGAAATTCTGAAAAAATTTGATTAAAATATTATTTTGTATTGGCGATACTTACTTCCATTGTTAGTCGTTTATCCATTTTATGCAGCTGGCGGAGGCCCGAACGTCCATCTTTTCCTTCTGTCGCTATTAATCATTTGCTGAAAAGTAATAAATTTAGGATAATTCCATGGAAAGTCAAATGTATCGACGGCTTCCGATGCAATCCTCATGCGAGTAAAATTTTTTAAAGCAAGATTTTGAACGATCGCGAATGAAAAAAGCTCAAAATTAGAAAAAAAACAAGAAAAATAAATAATTCAGCAAGAAAAAAATAGATGGAAGAGGGTGCAGTCTTTAGTCCCTCAGACCTCAGCCATCGGTAACGGATCCGTACGCGAATCCGTATTCCAACCGCGCGCGAGTCAATTGCTTTTCCACGCTAAAGTGCAGAGCCGTATTCTATCCGTTCGCGATTTTTGGAAACGGACCGTACGCGACTGACCAGTCGTGAAAATAGCCGTAACGGATCAGTTACGGACCAGAAACCTGGTCCATCCGCATACGGTTGAAGCGCACTTTACCTGTGTAGAATTGGAAGAAATTATCAAAAATTATCAAAAATGTTCAGACTTTCGATGAAAAATGGAAAAAATGACAAAATTTTGAAACCGGGCTTCGAGCCTTCCCGGGCCATAGTGAAACGTTTTTACAGTTTTCAAAATCTACCCATATCACTTTAACATTTTCTTTCTTTTTTACCAATTCCAAAACACGAAACCTATGACTCTCAAGTTCAAAAAATCAGCTTAACTAGATTTTAGTATTATTATTTATTCTCTTCCTTCCTTCCAACACCAACAAAATGATCTCTGAACATTTGAGCACAAACGAGCTCAGACCTGCACGTAAATAGTCTCTCCCTATTCATTGCGCAGCGCCGCCATTTTCGATCTTTTACTCTTTCTTCTTCCCTCTCATATTACCCCCTTTTTTAAACTACACTGAATCTTGTTTCATTGGAGAGAGAGAGTTCAACTGCTCTTTTTCTTCTTCTTCTCACATTTTCTAATTCATAAATCAGAAGCGGGCGTCTATATTTATATCACACCTCTGAGCACATTTGCTTGTTTGATCTCTCTGCTTATCCCTCCCCTTTTTTGTCTAGCTTTTTCTATCTACTTATTCATCACCACGTCTTCTGAAGTTCATTTCGATCTTCATCTGGAAAAAATGTCGGGAGACTCTTCTCCGGATTCCTATAATTCTGACTATTTACCGGTGGATTTGGTGGTGGCCGAGGAACCGAACAGCAGTGGTGTGGTCAGTTTGATGGAAAGATGCGCGGTTTGTGGAAGACCGGCGTTCTGTTACAATTATGGGGTGAGTTGGGGTTACAGTTAGGGGGAAGTCTTCTAGCTAGGAGTACGGTTTCTAGAATTTTTCATGCAAGCGCTCCCTTAACAAGTATGTCCCAGAAAAGTGTGACCTAACAAAGGGAGGGAGGGAGTTGGGTATTGTTTATTAAAAGGGACATAGGGGATGCACTCACAGGAAAATAGTCAACTACAAAAATGTAGGCAAACTTGTCAAAATCGGCCAGGCCCGGCTTCAAGAAAAGGTACTTATTTTTTGACCAAATTTTTTTGATTTTCAAAAGATTTTACATTCTAAAAATCCTTTTTTTTTAATGAACTACCTTTTGGTTGAATTCTGAAGTATCGTCAAAAATTCGAAATTTAAAAAAATTTAATTCAAACCCCGGCCCGGGCCGGACCGAGACAAGTTTGGACCTAGGTGTTTTTTTTTCGTACAGTATGACGGTATCCGCATGAATTAAGAACCTTAGAATAACCGCATGCCGTCAAATTCAATAATTTGAAATAAGATCTGGAAACTTTTTGGACTTTCTTTCAAAATCCGGAATTCCGTAATCCCAAGTTCATCTGACATCATTTTAAAATGACTCAATTGCTCTTTCCCTCTAAATGCCTCAAATCCGTTTTCGCCATATCCATTCAAAACGAGAATAATGGGCACGTAGATCAAATGTAATTGCAGGTTTAACTTGAGTCAGAATACGTGGGTTGACTTCAAGCACAAAAATTTGGAAGAGCTGTGGTATAAGGGATTTCTGAGTTATTGAATTTAAAAAGTTTGGATAATCTTCAAACAAAAAATTTTAACAATCGAGTTTCGGTCCCTTCACATGTATTCTCCCGGGGATGTGCTTGATGTGCGATGTTATTTGCTTCCCAAAATCCTTCCTATTGGGATAAAAATTCACTCCTATTAAGTTTTCCCTATATTATTCCTCTTTAAAACCATCCTAAGTACCCAGTAAGCCGATGACCAGCAACTACAGACCTCCCGGAATATAGTCTAGTTGGTCCGTGACGCAGAATAGAGGAGACTTATATAAAAATCCGGGTGTCATCTTACTTCCCGCATAAATATGCCCAAGAATAGTTAAAAACGTGTAGTTTGTGTTTTCTATTGCAGGTCCTCTCCTGCAATGCGTGCAAAATGTTTTTCCGACGAGTTGAAGTGGATCGAATCACATACACGTGTAAATATTGGAACAAATGTTACGACGGACACGAGTTTGTTGATGGTAAACACTGACCTTTTTCGCTTCCCTTTTTCACACATTTGGGTGCGAAAAATCAAAGACTTTTGACCTACAGTACCCCCTTATTCCAGTGAGAAAGAATGCTCCACGCTGCAGGTCGTGTCGGTATCAACGTTGCCTTGATGTAGGGATGAAGTATATCCAACCGGGGAAGCCTGAACTAGAGCTGATAATTTCGTCGAGGATAGATGATGAGATCACATCGGTTATCGGGAATCTTCTATTCCTTGACTCCAGAAGACGTCACAAAATATTCAACTATTACACGTCGGAAGATACAACGCTGAAAGAAATGGTGACGAGGAGTAAGGGATCGAGGATGGCTTTGAAGAAGGAGGGACAAGTGATACAGCTTCATGAATGGAGTTTTCTAGCGATTTATGCTTCGGTGGAGATGTTTATGAGTCTGGATTTTATGGAGAATATAGGTAGTGACGATAAGGTAAGACGAGAAGAATAGAGAACAGTTTTCAGCATACTATCTTGAGTTTGAGGTGGATTTTAGGTCAGCCTGAGCCTACTGTAGTAAAGCCAGACCTACAGTAACACATACTTGCAAACAGGGCCGAAACGGGTCGGGGTGTAACACACTTGAAACTCAATATTATGAGCTGAAAAATATAACAAAATGTAGATCTCGGCGAGTTTTATGTCTGTGAGATACTACGGGCCGAATGGCGGATTGTTAATATACCACGGACCGGGAAAAATGCCAAAAAAAAACCATTCCAGCCCTTCCCGAGACACATCCCCGTAGTATCTCACAGACATAAAACTCGCCGAGATCTACATTTTGTTATATTTTTGGTCTATACCCATTGCGTTTCAAGCGAGTTACGCACAAAGTATGGTTTTCAGCATTTATATGCATACATTACTTCCAGATCATCCTGCTCCGCAACTTTGCTCTGAAATCAATGCTCCTCTCCAGTGCCATGAGATCCCTTGCCGCTAACATCGACCGAGTTATGACTCCTGATGGAAAGGATGTTTATCCGGATTTCATGTACAAGTAGGTGGCAACCCACTTTTCTCGATATTCTAGTAACCCCCAATTTCAGAATGTCAATGTTCTCGCACGCGTTTCTCGATGGTATCCGTAGCCGGTTGGTGGTCCGTTTGATGAATCTGAAAGTCACCAATGAGGAGCACGTCTTGTTGAATATGCTCTTCTTTTGCTATCCAGGTGAGTTTGTGGTTTGTGTCTTGAATTTTATGTTTAGAAGGGGGGATTAAGAAATTGCACGTATCTAAGAAAACGAGCTTGATCATTGTGTCTGCCAACTAGAGTATCGTTGAGAGTCAGAAGATCAAAAGTTGAAAGTTTCCATTTTCAGCACATTCCTTATCTTCTAACGCCAAGAAAATGGTCTCCGCTCGTCAGCGAGTCTACAGTTCCGCCCTTCTCAAGTACTGTCTCCTCACATATCAACACTCCGGCCCATCTCGATTCACCGATCTCCTTTCGATCATTCACGTAATCAATAAGCAAGCAGAAGACGTGAACTATCTGACAACTCTATTCCAATTGTACATGCCGGGAACAGAATATAGAAAACTGTTTGTTGAAGTTTGTCACAGTTGATATAATATTAATAAAAATAAATTTTTTTCTGAACCCCCGCGTTCAAGTTTGACTCATTATTGCACGTAACATGTACATATTATCCAGAATCAAAATTTTGCAGAAATTTTATTTGTTGATTTCTGTTGTAAACTTTTTCTCAAATCCATATAGCCAGAGATCTGACACACGAATCATTTTGAACGGAGATCATAGTTGAGTCCATAGAATAGCTGAACATCGTTTGTGATGCTCAAGACACGATTCAAAGCAGTCAACTATTAAAATTAAGATGACAGTAATACTGCAACCCTGAGGTTTCAAAAGTACTTCTTAACACGCTAATTCCGAATATGTAATCCAATTTTGTAGACCGGTTCACTGAACCAAGATATATGCATTTTAACCCGTTTTCAGTGCAAAAAGTGCATTTTTCGAGAGACTCAAAATCAATATTAGACCCGATTTTTCCTATTTTTTCCGTGTAACGCCAATTTAGGTTAAAAAAACACATTAGCGTTCAGAAAAAGTATGATAACAACTGTCTACATAACTGTCAAAAACGAAAGTGATACAATCTTTTTTCTGAAAACTTTTTTATCAGAGAGCGTTGCTAATGTGTTTTTTAACCTAAATTGGCGTTACACGAAAAAATTGAAAAATTTGGGTCTAAAATTGATTTTCGGACTCTCGTAGAATGTAATTTTTGCACAGGAAATGAAGTACTTAATAGGATATAAGCAAATTTGAAAGCCTCAGATACGTCTGGAACATTCCCTAGTTAAACTTCTAAAAGATCCTTCAAATCTATAATACACTGCTACTCTCCGCTTCACATTTCCAAACCTGTTAGGATTATCAATAAAAATATGAAGTTCAGCACAAACCACAATATTTCCCAACAAAATCATTTTTCTAGGGGGTTTCTGAGAACACTTTCCTATCCAAAAGTTGGTGTGTACTCCCACCGTAACCGAATAGTTATTTGTTCATTGGTGTCTCCTTTAGAATATCTGATAATCTGATAATTATCGTCGAGCCAAGCTGCATTTTTTCAACGGATTCCGAGTCCTTTCCAAGTCAGACTAAAAAACTAAATTTAAGATTCTGATTTCGACAACAACCTGACCATTTTCTATAAATGCAGACGCACTTTCGCAGATTACACATCATCGTTCTGTGAATTGAATTGGTGGAGACTTTCAGACAGATATACAGATTATACGAGAATGAACAGCAAGAAATGTCAAGGACTCATTAAGTTTCTCGGACGATTCATCACAGTCTGGGAGCATAAAGTATGGTTAGATTAGGATCGGGGCTCACCACGGTCTTGTATAGTCTCGAGTCTCAGTCCCTTCAAACTTGCAACGCTGCCTCAAAATTTTCCGTCATCAACAAGAACGAAAACTTTTTTTTAAACAGAAGATCAAAGTTTTTAAGATGTATATTTTCTACGTAGTGATGATGCTGTATGCAGATAATCTCGGCTGAAAAAGGGCGGATATGAGTCGATTCGAAAAAAAATGAAACGGAAAAAATCCGAAAGAACCAGATCAGCTCAACAGTTGTTTTTTGGAGATTCTAAAAATAGGCGTCACGTAGAAAAATGTGTCGAATTTTAAAGATCTGTTCCAGGTTTCAGATTTTTCGGTTTCAAAACGTCCCTGCGAATAAGAGAAAAAATAATGTGTAACAAAAATCACAACGATTAAGCCATAATTTTACTATCCGTTCATGTTTACAAGGCTTATTTTCTTATATTTTCTTTTTTCACCCTGTCGATCAATCATCAACAACCATGACTACAGTAGCCGGCTTACAATGTGATGGAATGTGACGTTGCAATCAGAATCCAGTTTACCTACCAGACGATTCTAGAACATTCCATGATCTTGTTTTACAAACACAAATATTTAGTTTATAGTTCTTGACCCCGGATTTCTCATCTAATAGTATTATCCTCAAAGAAAGCCGCTGCTTACCAGGTCATCTTGATACGTACTACGTAGCTACGTCAAAACTACAGTACTCCCAAAAAATTCCAACCAAAAAAAATAAGATATTATTTAAAAGATGCCACCCTCGCTAAACTATTTTGCAGAAAAAACGCTTTTTGTCATTGAGCTGATGTGAGCTGAGCCATATATTTGAATCGGGCGCTGTGTGTGCCGCACGGAGAAGAAAAGCGGATTGCTCTGGAAATGTGATCAAGAGGCGCAAAATGAAGAAGCAGACGTGTTTTCTGATGATGGTTCCTCCTCTTCTCATTCATTTAGAGGGAAGCCAGTGAGAGTATGCTCCCAAACCATCCGAGCTCTCCAATGGAGTATAGGCCTTACGCACAGATGTCACAACACCGTCACCTGCCGATTCGTTGTAGTGTATGCAATCAGCAAGCGTATGGAATGAATTATGGAGTGAGTCTGGTGGGAGGGTTACTGTATCTTGTATTCGAAATTTCATTTAAGAAAAATATTTCAGGTTCCATCTTGCAATGCTTGCAAAATGTTCTTCCGGAGAGTTGTGATTCTGCAACCCGAGTACAAATGCCGTGGGAATGACACGTGCTACATTGGGATAAGTGAGTGGGGCTAGTTGTTCTTTTTGACATTTTGGCCTGAGTCTATGGCTAATTCGGAGTCACATATTGATACTATATGTATTGGTCATACGGTGTTGTCTACTTATTATGTTGTTCTAGTGGAACACATGCTAAAAATATTGTGAAAATTTTAATAGTCGTCCATGAGCAACTTTGCTGTAGTTTCAGGCCTTTATAGCTCTAGTTTCTGTGTTTTTAATCGACTAGCTAGACAATTAATAAAAAAAGCTTCGATAGATCAAATCGGTTACTGTACTCCGACAATCTGAAACTATTCATGACTAGCATCAATGATTAGTTCCAGTGGTGTGCTGTCAGGTGTTGCTTCCGGTGCACTTCACTGTATTATCCTCACAACTATAAATCTCAAAAATTCTGAAAAAGAACGAAGCGGATATATCTAGATTTGTTTTTATAGTGAATGGATGTTGAATCGACAGTGCGATCCGAAAGTTATACTATTTCATGCATTTTGATCATTCAATATTTTCTATCAATATGTCTGGAAAATAAGAATGAAGCACAATTATAATCAACATTTGATTGTGACTTGATTTTTTTGGATTAAATAATATTTTTTATGGCAGAAATTTCTGATATTTAAGCCTTGATGTAATGGCTAGTGCTGGAGTTTATTCAATAAGAAAAAAATTGAACCGAAGTACTGTGACCGATAATGTCAGCACTGTTCTTGGTTTTGCTAGAAACAAGAAGATTTGATAACTTGCGGAGACTAAAATTATTGAAATTGAATTCAATTGTTTTCTCGGTATCATTTGTTTTAGTCAAAACATTAGTCTAACTAGAGTAGCACTAAATACCGTATACCTTCCTCAAACACTTTCGAAGCTGCCAATAACTTTCTGAAACCTTAAAAGACGATTGAGGTGATTTAAATAGTAGTAGACTAATTCGACACAGTAAAGATTATTTTTATACTTCACATTTTCGGATTTCACTAGAAAGGTCATGGAGTCAGTTTGGAGACATGGCGCGTGACTTATATCATTGGAAAGCTGAGGAAACGCTGATTCCAAATATATATTTAGTTTTTGCCCGCGAGGACTAGTACACGAGAAACATAAGGTCAAAGTTTTGAAAAAGTCAAATTATTACCTTTCTGACACACATGAAATTAAAAAAACAATTTTGGTTGCAATTTTCGCGTGTTAAAAAGGTAATCATTCTCTATTTTACCTAACTTTGACCTTTTTTAATCAAGCCCAGGCTCAAGGAAAAAAACTGAGTCTATATTTAGAATCAGCGTATTTTCAGCTTTCCAATGATATAGGTCACGTCATATAACTCCAAACTGACTCCATGACCATCCCTAGTCAGTTCAGAATGACTAATTTTGATCATATATGACTTATTGTGAAAACCTGTTTTAGTACTTAGTGGTATCTTTTGTTATAGAAAGAAACTCGTGAAAAAAAATTGTTGAGATTCAAGGAGGTCGCCGTGACAGGTCCTCTCACTGATTGGTTTACTGTAAAAGATTGTGTGACCCAGTTTTCAAAAAAACCATTTTCGATTCATGCTGTGCCCGATAATGTAGAACATTGACACCAAACCCGAAATACAATAACCGATTCCCTGAAGCTGCATATGCTCTCGTTTGATCTAATGTCGACCTACCGTATCCCACCAAGTCCACAACACGTTCTCGGACTTTGATTCACGCATGCTCACCATTTCAACGTCACAAAGAGATTAAGCGACGGTGGAGAACTTGGTCTTATGCGTCGATTATCTGTTAAAAAGAGTGCCAATAGGAAACTGCAAAAATGTGCAAAAAAAACTTAAGACCGTATTAATTTGTGTCGTCAGAGAATTATCCAATATGATATTTGAGAGTTTAGACTCTAGTTCTTGTAGTCTCATTCACGGATAAGATTTTGGAATTACACATAGTATGCTAAATGTGTTATCACTCGTAAATCCTCTCAACTCGGTAACACACAAGAGTGTCCGGAATGATATCAGACTACTCACATAAATTTAATCATTTTAGATGGATCAACGGACCGTCCGAAGTGTCGAGCTTGTCGGTTCAGACGGTGCTTAGATGTTGGAATGAAATATCGGTGTGGCGATGACGATAACGAGGAAACAACGGTCATGAGCACTGACCAATCACACCATCCGAATATTTTGGTGACTCCAGTGGACACACTGTGTAGTATGATTCGGTCACTGCTCCATTTGGACACACGGCGGTATAGAAGTTTTGAGCGGATGGAGAGCGATGAGGATCCGACGATTGGAGAGGTGTTGAATAGAAGTGTTAGGGGGTTTGCAATGGATAGAATGAATGAGGTAAGGAGATTCAACATCCGGTGAAACCAAGATATATACATTTATATTCCAGGCGCCTCGGTCCCCTCTACGTTCCAATCAACAAATCCTCTCGCAATGGAGCTTCTTCGGTGTCTGGACCTCCATCGAGTTCCTCAACAGTCTTGATTTCATGTCCCTTTTGAACCCAGACGACAAACAAATCATCCTCCAAAGCTTTGCCATGAACTCCTACCTCCTCTCGTCAGCATTCCAATCAGCCACCCAACACAGCGACCGTCTGCTGAACCCAGACGGTACCGAGTTGTACCCATCGGGACTCAGCAATATGAAAGAGTTTTCTCACGGTTATGTAAATCGAATTCAAAAGTTATTGGTTTCCAAATTAGGAGAATTGCATATCACCTCGGAAGAGTACATTTTGACGACACTCATTTTGTTCTGCACGCCAAGTAAGTCTTTTTTGGGATAACTACTGGGTCAATTAAGTAATTGAGTTTTCTTTTAGGACTATCCGGTATGTCTCCATACGCTCAAGGGATAGTGACGGAGCAGCAAAGAAAGTACTGTAATGCTCTCATGGAGTATCTCAAACTCACTTGGAAGGAGCGCGCACCGCAACGCTTTCAGGAAATCATATCGATTGGGAGCGTGATGGCGAAGAGTTTTGAAGACGTTCACTACCTTGTCGAGATGCTGAAAATCTTCTATCCAACCTCGTATAATTCGAAAAAGCTGTTTGTGGAGAGCTTGAATAAATAAATTATGAATTACTTGGAACCCAAGACTGATGAGTTCATAGAAATTAGATGAAAGAGTAGAACTATTAAATATGCACGCGTGTATGTCCAGATGTCCGTTTGAAATTCTCCTTTCGCAATAACACAAAATATATGCGAAGGAGTCACGTCTCAGAAGCCTCGTCGGAAATGCATACGAATGTGAGAATTGAGATGAGAAGCGAATGGGACAAGAAGTGAAAAAAAAAGGGAAATAGAGCAGATAAATAATCGAGAGTCGAGAAGTGGAAAATGTTACTTTTTCACTTTTCGATTTTTGTATGAAGTATATTTTTTTGGTTGTGAGGGTCTTGCGCCTGGCCTAGTCTTAACTTTCGTCCAGTCTCGAGTCTCCTTCAGTCTTAAGTCTCATCTCTGCGGGAGAGAGCGCAGACGACAAGAGCGTCTCGTTTCTCTTCGTCTCTCAAAACGGAAAACGAGTGTAATTCGGCTGGAATTGATGATAGATCGAAAATTTCTAAAGTACAAGATAGAGAATTTCACGGTGATTATTTTTGTAGCAAAACATTTTTCACTGAGACATCTGGATTTTGAGATATAGTGGGTGGAAGGTGATCGTCTCAGCTCCACAGAGCGCAGACGTCAAAGAGCTATATCTCGGCTCTCGGTAAGGCTAAACTAGAAATTTGAAATTCGAATAATAGAGAGTTTCATATTGGTAATTTTGACTAGGCATGGCCTAATGGTTTAAAGATTCCAGAAAAATTCAGCCAAAAAAATTTGGTCGAAAAAAACCGAAACTCACTAGGGAAGGTCAACGAGTAATGACTTATGTGGTCCAAAATTTGACTTCATTTTTCTCCAATACCAGACCTCGAGGGCAAAAAGTGATAATATATTTGGAATCAGCGTTTTCTCAGCCTTCCAATGATATACGTCACGTCCCATATCTCCAAATTAACTTCATGACCTTCCCTAATCGGTTCCAGTTTCTCAATCTAGTTCCAGTTTCCTCTAATTTCTTTAGTCATACTATTCCCAATACCGCTATCAATATCCCTGATTCGTGCTGACAAAAATATTTTCTAATAGTTAGTTTTCACCACCCCAGACACCACCCTATTTCCTTATTTCCCCCATTTTTCATCCGAATTTCCTGTCATTTCTCATCTATGTTAATAAATGATTCAATGTGTAAGTCAGCAGGTCAAAAGAGACATCTTTCTCAACATGAGTTGATTTTAGATCTTTTTTTGGCTCTCAGTAGTTCATTATTTATTCATTGATAGGGTACTAGAGATATATGTAAACATGAGTTCTCGTGGTTTCTCAGTGATTAGAGATTGAAAAGAAAACACTATATTTTTTGGTTTGGAAAATTCTGGGGTCTTGGATCTGTGGGTTCCAGACCAGTGCTGAACAAGAAAATTTTCGGATTAAAATTTTCGAAAAATTAATTAACAAAAATAGTGATTTTCGATTTTTTCTCTATTTTTTTCTAATTTTGTACTCAAAAACAGAATTTTGGGAGTCTGTCCTTGAAATAATTTCAGTTTTCGTACAAATTCAAGGTGTTGGCCTTGGAAAAACTCATTTTAAGATTTCGGAAAAGTTTTTTGCACAGCTTCAGACTCGCCTTCTTCCAACTCTCATGATCTCTGATTTCTTCCATAAATTGAATTACTTATTGACTCGGTTCGAAAAGTAACCCAACCCCCGACGCTCATTTATTCACAGATTTTTGAATAACACATCCCACTTCAATTTTTGATCTACTCTTTCTCCCTTTCGGAACATAAAAACTACATTTTAATGCACTTCTTTCCTCTCCAAAACTCGTCAAAAAGTTTGCGACTTTTGGTCTCTTCTACCCATATAAACCAGACACATTTCGAACGACTTCCTCCTCCGTTTTTAGACCTTTTAGGACCACTTTTTGCCTGCTTTTTTAGTTTTTATTTTTTTTTGGTAACGGAAAGGAAGATGCAACCGCGCTCTATTAAAATTTGAAATTGTGAAGACTACCTAATTAATCATTTCATAAAAAGACTCAAAAAAGTAAAAAGTGGGCGGAGCTTCCGCAAACTAATAACCGAGAGGCGCACACACAACCTAACGACATTATACTTTTACTAGTTTCTTTTGTTCTACTTTTTCCTCATTTTTTCTTTTTTTTTCTGTTCCAAGAATTGACCTCTTCTCGTGACTTCCTGATTCGAGACGATAGGCTTAGTTGACTGAAAATCAAAAATTAAGGATATTTTTTAATTCGGATTAGTGCTCGGATCTGTGAAGGTGATCGGGTCTGACAATTTGGTTGGTTTTCAGAGAGATTTTGTGTTGAAATACTGTGAAAAAAAGAAGTTTCGACAAGGAAATTCAAAAAAAAAATTCACTTTCTCATCTGCGCACCAAAAAAATTTGCGTAAAATTAGCACGAAATTCAATTGGTGAGAATTTTTTTGTGTTGAAAATTTACAATTTTCCTAAACTTATGAATTCGATATTTTTTGTGCTATAATATATTTTTTAAAAATGGAGAAAAATGGAAAACAATGTGCGCTTCATTCGAAAAGAAAAATTTACCTCCCTATTGTTCGTGCACGTTATAAGCTCCCGATTTGGCTGAGCGGCGACTCAATTGGGAACCTGCCCAGTAGTATGCAAAAGCGCTTCACTAAACTTCCGCCTTCGCAGGAAAATAATTTGAATTCAAATGGACTAAAAATGACACTCTGTTTGCGTTTCAGCCCGCGAAGTGTTTTTCTGAAAATTCTTGACGAAACTTTTTTTTTCACAGTAAGCTGGAACAAGTAATAGTGAGACTCAAGACGGAACGAGACCTCTAATCCTGGTCAATCTAATTAAGAATGTTTTAATGCTCTCTGAAACCTAATCGTTCAGATTTTTGTTTCATCATCATCCTCCCTTCCCATTTTCCCATCGTCACACACGTGCCCTTTCCTTTCTCCCCTTTTCCTCCCCGAACCTCTTGAAAACAAAAAACGCGTCAGACGGGGTTTCTTTTTCAGATTAGATCAGCAGTCCACCCTCTTCTTTTTTATCCAAGAGCCATCCCTCCAAGAGCCATCTCTCGGAAGTCTAAAGTTAGACCGGGGGTGTCTGATTTCAGATGCTTTTGTCTTTAACAACAGTCAGGAAGTTTGAATTATTCAAGAACTCTCGTTTTTCTTTTTAAGCGGCTATAGTGTATATTGTCAGGCGATGTTTTTGTTTGGTTTTGTTTTCAAGAATTTTGGTATGGCAACCCGGAATGAAATTTATAGTTTTGTTGCTCAACCGAGCTACTAGTTTTGGATTTTTTTACCAGAAAATTTTGCCAAATTTTCCGAGTTCCCAAACTCTTCGATTTCTAACCACTGCATCGTACTTTACTCTCCTTTCCAGCGCCCATTAGCCTTAAGGTGGCAACCAGGAAATGTACACTTCTTACTCACCCCCTGAGTACATCCTGTTCCCTGACGGAAACCTATTTGTGGGGGCGGTACTAGATTTTTTGTGGTCATGCAGATCCCAAGACAATAAAAAGTGTTCAGTTTTCTCCTGAAGGTCATGGAGTCCGTTTGGGACGTAACCTGTATCATTGGAAAGCTGAGAAAATGCTGATTCCAAATATATATTTAATTTTTGCCCTCGAGGAATGGTATTTGAGAAAAAAAAGGTCAAAGTTCGATAAAATAGAGAATGGTTACCGTTTTAACACGCGAAAATTGCAAAAATTGCAATAAAATTTCGTGTGCACGGTCTCGCATACAAGAAACGTGAAGCCGATTTTTTTTTACATTCTAATTCAATTCTTTTATTTTTTGCACTGAATATGCAGTATTTTAAGGTTTTTAAACGTCGAAATGTATGAAAAAAGATCCCATCCATCAGAATAGTGGAAAATCAAATTCTCTATCTTATGAGCCAGAAAACGTCAATTTTGGTCAAAAATTCACTTTTTTGATACAGAAAAACAGATTTTCAGAAAAATGAGATTGTATCAAAAAAGTTAATTTTTGACCAAAATTGACGTTTTTCTGGCTCATAAGATAGAGAATTTGATTTTCCACTATTCTGATGGAATACCTTTTTTCATCTATTGTGACGTCTGAAAACCTAAAAATACTTCATTTTCAGTGCAAAAAATAAAAGAGTGGAATTAAAACGTGAAAAAATCGGTTTCACACCGCTCGCAGTGATTTTTCGCTGTGTGGGAGACCGTGGTGTGTCAGAAAGATAAATGATTGACATTTTTCAGAACTGTGACCTTGTTTTTCTCGTATACCATGCTTCGAGGGTAAGAACTAAATATATATTTGGAATCAGCGTTTTCTCAGCTTTCCAATTATATAAGTCACTTTTCATAAGTCCAAACTGACTCCAGTTAGCTTTTCCTTGAAATCATGATGGCTAACATATTGAACAACAAACGATTGAACGCTTCAAGTGACCATAAACATGAGATTTAGAGAGAAAAAGCAACAAAAAATAGAGGAAAACACATCAAAGTTCAAAAAATTTCTATTCCCTGAAAACTTTTTTGTTGCAAAGTCTAGTGTTCCTTATCCTATTCAATAGATCACTCACCTCTAAACCAATTCGTTCCTTTTTTCTCATCTCTTCCATTTTATGCCAAGCTCTTTTTTCTTTCTCAGTTTCCTTTCTAATTTTCTTTCTTTCCGTCTTCTTTCTCTCCTCTTGACTCATCTTCCTTCGTGACCCCTTCATTTTTCTACTCCGCCGTTATATTATTCTGTCTAGAAGACGTGAAGACCTGGAGACGTCTCGGGGGTAAGAAGACCTATGTGTAATTACTATCATAAGAAACGTTTCTTTTTTTCTTTTTCTGACAAGATGTACGTATGAAAAGTTAGGAGCTGGCTGCCTTGGTCAGAATATTAGAGCACATATGTATCTCAAAAATATTCCATTTTTACACGGTTCAATGAACAGAAAAAATTCGAGAACGCCATTGGAAAGATATGTTTTCTTTAATTTAGTAGCAATAATAGTTGGAGTGAAAAAATTTTCTCACATTGAATTTTTCAAGTTAAAAAAATATTTTCATTAAAACAATTTTTAACCTAAAAATAGCTCTAAACTCTACGATCCCCATTCTCCTGACTCAAAAGGTGACTAGATTGTAGAGTTTTTCCGCGCGGCCGTGAAGTCCTCTAGGACAAGATTTTTGCTCAATTCCTCGTTTTCTCACTTTTCCCAACAAATTTTTGAGGAATTAAGAAAAATTTTGTCCGAGAGGTCTACACGCTGAAAAACTCTTCCACCTAGAGTCAGGAGAACGGGAATTGTAGTGTTTAGAGCGAATTTTTAGATTTTTTTCCTCTTTCAAGTCCGAATACTTTTTCTCAAAAAGTAACCTCTTTTTTTTTCAAAAAACATGAAAATTCGAACTCGAATAAAAAATGGAACAAGAGCACCCCTCTCCCTCACTCCTGTCATCGTTGCTCTCGTAATTGAATGCGATTTTGTTCTCCTTTTTTCTCTCGTTTTTTTCCACCCATAAATAAAAATTGTTTTGTTCTTCCCTCTTCCTCTCTCCCTCATTCCACGTATATTTCATCTCGTTTTTTCTTGTTAATTTTCTCCCTCCCTCATACGTATTCCCAACTTCCTCCCCCTCCAATCTCATAATATTTTTTCTTTCATTTATGTTATTTCTCATTTTTTCCATTCTGAAATTGTTTCAGACACTTCACAACAAAAAGCGCCATGGATCTGTTTCCAACGAGCCGATTGCGACTCACACATTTGCCACAACAGGTTTGTCGTTACAACAAGTTGAAAAAATGGCGGGAAATGAAAAAGGAATGACCTAGAAAATGTATATTTTTATTTTTTTGAGTCAACGGAGCGTCAGACTCTCTTATCAAACTGTTCGCTCTACTCAATCTACAATAAAGTAATTTCTACCTCAAATCGTCCCATTTCAGTGCAAAATAGAGTGATTTTTTAGCTATCCCCTTAAAATGACCATAACTCTCTAGGGAGTGTCCGTAAAAAAAAGTTGTCAACTACAAAAATGAAGCACTACCTTCGGTCTGTATGGCTTATACATAATTTACTTTGTGGGACAGTCATTGATACGATAACACCCTCTTAAAGTTGGTCATCTTCAACTGAAAAAGACCAATATCTTACTTCACTTATCATTACCCCAAGCTTTATTCCATTTTCCACATTTTATATGAATGACATTTTATATGAATGATCTTTCCTCAGTTCCCAAAAAATATCCAACTTGGCCCCCTTCCAATGACATTGGTCACTCCTCGACCCAAGTATCCCCTTGTGAAAAAGAAGTGTGTTTTGAACAGGAAGTTTCGAAAATCTTGGAGACAAAAAAGGGAAGCGGATTAAATCTAAATTCATTTTGGCAACAAAATCGTAATTGAGTGAGTGTTCTTCGTGGGTTTTTTTGGTAGTGCAGTTTAATTGGATTGAGCTTTTATACCCGAATAGGAAATTCTAGGCCACCAAACTCGAAAAGAAATGCATTTCATTCGATTTCCCCCCAGTTTGTGTGTGATTGACAAGTTTTATTCTTCCCCCCTTCTCTTCTCCTAACCCGAAATGCATAAATCACTAAAAATGTTATTGGTCCCATATCATGAGGAACGAAGAACAACATGTGTTTCGAGTCGTTGTTTTTTTTTCTCAGGGCCTAGAAATCCACACGTGGAGAGTTAGGCCATCCAGTGTTTATAAGACTCAAAAATAAACACTCGATGACTATTTCCATTTCTCCCCCAAAAAAATTTGTTCCCAAGAATCTCAGTTTTCGAGTTTTCGCGTGACGGATTCTTTTAGAAATAAGAATAGGAGGAGAGCAAACTGCTTATTTAGTGTCAATTGTTTTGTTTACGTGGGACTTGTTTCGTGACCTAGGAGGTCAAATTACGTCATGAAAATTGGAGGAAAGGTTTCAAATTTTTAGACAAATTTCGAGAATTTTTTGTCGAAAAAAATCGTTATGAAACCAGGCGTTCTGAAATGTACACTTATTTCAAAACAGGTTTGAAATTGCAGGTTATGAAAAAAGTCGGGTTTAACGTGGTTCATGTATCAGTTTTTTTTAAATACTTTTCAAGGCCCGGCTTCAAAAAATGAACAATTTTTCAACATTTTTTTTGAAATTTTCTTCTACTTTTTATCTAAAATGTGAACATCTTTTGTGATTTTTCAGAATTTCTTCTAATTCTGAATGAAAGTCAAAAATTCAAAAAACTTCAAAAAATTCGAAAAATATTTAATTTTGAATTTTGGCGCCAAGTACCAGGGTCTTAATTTTGCTGGCAAGGCCTGGATCGTCCGTTTCATTTTTTCTCAGTTCAGAATCTTCTCGGTGATCGAATTCGTGGTTCGAGGTTGTCTCGTTCTAAAATTTTATGAGTTTCGAAACGGCCAAATTCCAAAATACCCGGTTCTGAAATGTCCAAATTCACCACTTCATAACAATTTACTTTTCACATTTATATTTAAAAAAACTTAATTTCGTGTACTTATTACACCTACCTTTGAGCCCAAACTTCCCCCTGAAAGTACAAAATTGCTTCGTTTTTCTCGGTCTCACCCCCCTCCCCTAACTCATTCCTCTCTTTTTCGTTTTTATCTTATTCTTTTCCATAACGAACCAAAAAGAACAAGAAAAGAAGCAACAAAAAGTTTAGTGATGGTCGTGGGGTGGCTCATCTTCGTCGTTTCTTTTTTGTCTGCCTTCCGTCATTTCAACTTCCAAACCACACCCAATCACCCGGTTTCTGGGAACTCAGAAATGTCTTGAGGCACAACGACAAAATTTCTTTGAAAATTTTGTATTTTTGCGATCATGCAATTTTTTTTTTGCATTGTGTTGGTTTGAACTGTAATTTAACGATTGGAATACAAATATTGTCAATTAAATGTTCTATTTTCAAAAAAACCCACATTTTCCAAGTTTCAGCTCTCTCTTAAAACCAGACAAAAAAAACTAGTTGTAGTTTTTCGGAATCCCCTGGGAGTCAAGAAATAGACAATAGCTCCGCATTATTTTCTCTCCACTTTTTCCTCATCCCCTTTTTCTCTATCTCTGCGTCTCTCAAATCCGAAATCTCTCACTTCTTTTCAAGATAGCCGCTCTTCTCTGGAAATTTGAGACAATTGTTAGCAGAAAAGTTTTGTTCTTTTCGATTTTTGATTCACTGATAACAGAAGTCACTGATTACTGAAATTTGAACTCTTTTGTTGGATTTGTCACGCTTTATTTGTTGGAGAGCTTTTGTCATGAGAGTCTAGTTTTCAGTCTGAAATTTAGGTGTCAAAGATTTTTTCATTAGTTGTAGAAATTGAAATTCTTAACGTTTTCCGAACATTCCAAAATCACAAGTTTTAAAATCTAGATGTTTTGAAATTCATAATTGTTAGACCCGAGTAATTGGCGCCAAAATTCAAAATTAAAATTTTTTGAACTTTTTGAAATTTTTAGAATTTCTTTCGAGAAAAAGTCGAATTCTCGACTATCATTCAGAATCAAAAGAAATTCTGGAAAATCATCAAAAATCTTCAAATTTTCGATGAAAATTTGAAATAAAAAAATTGGTTTATTTTTTGAAGCCGTGCTTTCGGGCCGGACCGGTCTTTAAAGTTTTTAAACTTTTTTCGGATTTTTTTTTCAATTTTTCATCGAAAATGTAAAATTTTTTAATGATTCTTCAGAATTTCTTCCAATTCTGAATCATTGTCGAAAATTAGACTTTTTCGAAAAAAAGTTTTCTAAAAACTAGAAAAAACATTGAATTTTTAATTTTGACGCTAATTACCGGGCCTTGAAAAGTATGGTTAAACTCAAGCTTCCCAACTTCACGGTTTCAGATTTTCTTAGTTTCGAAGTGTCTCGGTTTCGAAACGGCCCGACATTCTAGTCAATTATTCTCAGTATACATGAAACCATTTCAAAACCCGGACACCTACCCTTGACGTTTCGAAACTAAATATCCGGTTTTAAAACGTCCCCATTAAAAACCGCAAATCACCCCCTCCCCCTACTCTGCAAAAAATGCAATGCCAGCTGCTCGTTTTTCTTTTTATTCCGTAGTTCTTGCTCTCCCACCCCCTCCCCCCAACCCAATAACTCATTTCGCATCTCCAACCAATTTCCAATCTTTGCGCCCTCTTCAAGAAAACCAAAACCTCTTGGAAGAAAAGAAAACTGGAAACCGAAATTCATTGTCTTCCTCTTCATTTCCTTTTCTTCTTTCGTTTTTTTTTGCTCGCTACGTTATTCCACTCTTTCTATTCCAATTCCTCCAGAACATTCTCGTATAAAAAATGGACGTTCTTCGCCGGATGATGCCGAGAAAAATGAAACGAGATCAGTACTCGTTTGAGCTTCTCAAAAGTAGTTCCAATATTGAATTGTCGACGGGAGTGGGTCCAGGGACACCGCTTCCCAGGAACTTTTCACATTATGACAGTATACGAATCGCTCCGTCCACACAGTCAGCGGTCAAGAGGCCGCAAGTTGTGAAGGTTGGTTTTTTTAGGAAAACTTTATACACAATTAAAAATTCAAGAACGAAAGATAGAAAAGTCAACAAAAAAACTTATATAGAATTTATTGAAACATTCTTAATTTTTTGTCGATTTGTGTCAATTTTGTGCCAATATCCATAATTCTGTCCATTTTTGAAGCCAAAATCCTGTTGTAGTTTCCTCCGTCCTCTTCCGCCAAGGCAACACTTGATGCTCTGAAAATTTATTTTTCTCATTTTTATCTGGAAATAAATCGCTCACTCACCGAAAAACTGCTTAGAAGTAGGTTGTTTCTGCCTAATTTATCGAAAAATATTGAACTTCCGGCTCCTTATTTTTTGATTTGAATATCCGACAAGACTCTGAAAAATAGAAGTCCTATACTGTATTTATAGGTCGCCGATAGACAAACCTCAACAAAATTGTTTTCCATTTTGTTCGAATTGGTCTCCAATAATTTTATCAACCTGAAAAACCATGAAGAAGTAAATAAATCAAAGAAATTTGAGAAAAAATAGGAAAAAAATATTCGAAATAAAAATAAAAATTGAGCTGGCCGCGAGAGAAAAAGTTAGTCCAATCATCCATATACGATCCGTGCGCGAAAGCAATCAGAGTCCCTGAGCAGGACGTCGTAAACCATCCTCACGCGATCTCGTATCCGAGCAGTCGATAGAAAAATTGGACATCCATAAACGGACCGTGTGCGAATGAGAAATACGAGTCGCGCGCGAACGACCTATCGCGAGAAGCGTCGTTACGGATCCGTAAAGACTCCGCACAAGATTCGCATCCGTAACGCGTCTACTCGCGAACAACCTGTGCTTGCTCTTTAAGAAAAATCTGATAATCCAAGATGGTGGCCTAGGAATTCAAAATCATGACCTAAAATCCTGAAAAATGATCTGAAATTGTCTGAAAATCCAATATATTTTCACAGTATGTATTCTGACTCCCTTTGTTGCAATTCTCTAGAAATTCCACAATTCAAAAACCATCGAAACAAATTTCATTCCTAGAATCCTTTTTTTGAAATTTAAATATTCACGAATTGCTCTTTCCTACATATTTTTTCTCTTTTTTCATAATTTAATATCCTCCCCCACTTCCCCCAAGTTTAACTCCAATTAAATTGATGAGCTGCTCTCTTTTCAGCTCATTTTCAATTAATTTTGCATCACCCCATACCCTTTTTCTCCCTTCGGACACTGACATATTTATGCTGTTGGTTTGTCGAGTCGGCACCACACGGCTAGATAAAAAAGCAGAAAAAAGAAAAAAAAAATTCGCCGTGTGCTTTGTTTTGGTGTTCTTTCCGAATGGAATTTTTGCAGAGGAAGAAAAAAAAAGAAAAAATTTGCATCAAGGTGTATTGACTGCAAAGAGAATAGGTTTTGAAGTTTAGTCTCAGAAATTAGTTTTATTTATTTTTCTGTTATTTTCTCACCACATCATGTACATATTTCCCATGATTCCATTTCCATGTGATTCGGTTTTCACCTGGATACGTATACTTTGTTTGCTTCAGTTTTTTTTTCTAGATTTTTTGTGGTTCTCGCTGGAAATACTACCAATTTAGTTATAACCTAGTAGCGGTCATTTGTGTCTGGTTTCTACTATCGAACGATATATCATGGTATCTGTTACCGGTAAAATTTATCCTTTTTTTATAGTTCCTATCTGTAACTGACCAATTAGCTATCAGGTGTGTTGCTACCGGATATCTGCAACCGATTTCGAATTTTCCTGACAATTTTCACCGGCTAAGCGGATCACAAGGGTACCTGATACCGGTCGGTCTGTTGGTACCTGTCTGATTTTATTTGAGCTTGCTACAGGTATATAAAAAAGTCAAATTATTACCTTTCTGAGACTCGAAATCTTTTTGCAATTCTTACCATTTTTCGCGTTTAAAAAGGTAATAATTCTCGAGGGCAAAAACTAAATATATATTTGGAACCAGCGTTTTTTCAGCATTCCAATGATATAAGTCAAGTCCCATAACTTCAAACTGACTCTATAACCTTCCCTAGTAAGTATTACCTGTTGGAATGAATTTTGAGCCCAACAACTAAATGTGATCCCGAGTCAATCTCATCCCATATAACTTTCCAACTCTTCTGATCCATCCTCGATTTGTGACCAGTCCCCAACCCGCATGTGACTTCCTCCGTTTAGAAATTCAATGCCACCCTCAATCTGTCCTCTTTTTTAGGGAGAGAGGCGACTAAAAAGTCTAAAAATAAAATGGGTTTCTAATTGTTTCTAGAGTAGTGACTCCGAAAAATAGAAAACATAAAAGTTCTCGTAAAACAGAGATTTAATAACTCTCTGAGGTTTGTGGCTACAGTATCCGCTCGTAAATTCCAGTCGTAAAGGTAGAAGGGTATCCATTCTTCTCTTCAAAACTACTAAACTAGGCGGAATTTTTTTTCTAGTTTTTTAGTCCTCTCTCCCTAGTTTTTCGGCTTTTCGAGAATCTGTTTCAGAATGCATGCATTCATGTTCGGATTGTCTGTCAACACACCACCTCGTTTCGCTTTTTTGTGTCTCCCTGACGACTTTTCTCTCGTGTCGTTTCACTTTTTGCTCCGCTTTCTCTTTTTTCGGAGGCAAAACGATGCTCTTTGTGCTTTCGGCTACTCTGACTTTGAGATAAGATGCGGCGGATACCAGGAAGTTTTTTGAGAGCTGGGGAAACAGGAAATACATGTTCTGGTGTTGGATTGGGGAAGTGGGAATGTCTGTGAGAATGAGATCAAAGTTGACGGCTCTGCTGCCGGCTCGAGCAATCTATAATAAGGGAACTGTTTTTCTCGGGGCGGCTGGGTTATTTGTAGTCATTTTTCAAAGATTAGCTAGCTGGCAACATAGTTTAGACCGACTAGATTTTTCCATTCTTTCATGACATTCCAGGAAGGTACCAATTTCAAAGTTTGCAGTGCTAAAGGCGGTTTGTCAGTGTAACTTTGTCATTGTAACTTGGTCACTGTATGTTTTCCAGCGCGGCGCGTAACTTTCTTAAAACCCAATTTGATGAGCTGAAAAATATACCAAACCGGGCTGGGCTACGGTGACGTCTTATTGTAAATATCTTATTCCAGTCATACGTCATTTTCAGATCTATTGCAGCGCTTCTAGAAAATTAGTTTGGGAGACCAGCAGTCACATCGTGGCACCTTTCCAAAACCAGACTTGTCACGGGCCGGGCCAAAATCAGGAAAAATCTCGGCCCGGCACGGCCCGTAGCCCGGCCCGGCCCGCTCGGCCCGTTTTGAAACAGTTTTTGAAACATTTTTGAAATTTTGATGTTTTTTTTGGAAATTTTTGGAAATTTTTTGAACTTTTTTGAAAAAAGTATAGTTTTTGAGTAAACATTTAAAATTAAATCAAAATGTGAATATGTATGATAATTTAAGCATTTTTACTCTTTTTTTCGAAAAATTTCAAAAAAAAAAATTTGGTAAAAATAGGTACCCATTTTTGAATCCGGGCCGACCTGGCCGGGCCGGGCCAAGAGAAATTTCGGCCCGGCCCGATTTTTGACAAGTCTGTCCAAAACCACTTTTTCAAATTTCGTGTCCTCCATCTCGCCCTACTTTTCCAATCCGTCTTGTATATAGTGCAATGACTAATTGACTAATTCTCACCCAAAAAGCGCAAACCCGCAAACCAAGCTGTCGTCAGTTTCCATATTCCAATTTTTCAAAAACCCATTCCTTCCTCCCCTCTCGTTTTCCTGTGAAAACGAACTAACCGCACCGCTGCTCCACTCATCTTCCTGCTCCATTCTTCTGTTCCCCCAACACCCCTCCCACTTTGTTCTTATATTCTTCTTCGCATGTTTGAATGAATTAGAGACTCAAAAACTGAGAAGAGGACACTTCTCCTTTTCGTATCTGTCCGTAGAGCTACAAAAACACAAAGACAAAAAATTTATTCGAAGAATTTCTGCCCTCTTGAGTATTCTTGGCTTATGAGAATGAGTACTTCCAGTTATTGGAAGGTGTACTCACACCGACAGGTAAGGAAAAATTTGTTTTATTTTTCTTGGGGTTTAAGCTGAGCAACGCTCTGCATAGGCTAAGCAGCGCTCATTCCAATGTCTGACCTCCCACGCGATTCCACTACTAAACCCACCCTAAACCCATTGCCATGTTTATTCTCTTTTTTTGACAAATGACAAGAAATGTCTCATTTCGCATTTAACCTACCCTACTCCTCACGTCACAGAATGGTGTTCTGGAAGATTTTGAGAGGAATGACGAATTCAGAATTATGGCGCTAAAATTCTAATTTCATCGAGAAAGGTGACGTTTCGAATTGTGTTGTCTGTCAGAATGGAGTGACAAGAGTTGGAGTTGGTGGGAGAAAAATTGGTATAAATCGGCACGGGTCGGAATGAATTTTTGAGTGTTTCGGGTTTTTTTTTTGAGTTTGAGGTGGATTTTAGGTCAGTATGGCAGCCTGACCCCAAGTGAGAGCTACAGTAACCCGAAGTTGGACTAAAGCTCTGAAACTCAGGTGTACGGTACCCTGAGATTACGATAGTTGAACTAGGTCTACAGTATACTAGCTTAACCTTAACCTTTAGTATTTCAAAATGACCTAAATCTAAACCTTTTCCTACTGTGCCTAGACTTTGGCTTACTGTATCTGACATTATGTAAAAATAATCTATTCACCCAGACACCCTTTCCTCAAGTGGGGCTGCGCGAAAAAAACTTTTCCGAAAATTTGCAAAAAACTTTTTTTCGAAAATTTTCTACGGAGAAAAACGGAAAAATTAAAAAAAAAAAATTTTTAGGAGGCATTAGCTCGGCACAGTTTTCCTAACTGCGCTACACAGAAATGCCCTTGAAAAGTGTCTCTTTTTCTCTGAGTCTCTCAATTTTGCACACAATTTTATTCGGTTTCGGTAAAGCGCGGTTGTAAAAAGCGTGTCGTGCTAATAAGCAATTTTGAAATTGTAAGAAAACCGTTATTTCAAGAACAGATCCCTAGAAAACCTGTTTTTGTGTACAAAATTCGGAAAAATTTCAGGAAAAAATCGAAAATAAAATTTCAGCCGAATCTTTCAAAATTTTTAAAAAGGTTTACCTGAAAACTATCCGAAAATTTTTTGTCCTAAAATTTTTTCTCACAGCCCTGACCCCCACTCAGTTCATGATTCATTTGATTCTTTGAACCAAAATTGTTGCAATTGAACCTCCAAGGAACTATTCAATCATTGAAACATTTCCACAAATAAATTCTCCCCCCTCTCCACTCCCCCGTGTCTCCTCTCAACTCGTGGTCCTAGTGGTCTCTACCTCTCAAGAAAAAGTTCTCGAATTTCATTCATCTTTCTCTTATTTTTTATTTTTCACCTCACCCCTATTGGAATATATTTCTGGAATGAATCCTCTCCTGTCATCATCTTATTTTTCACCAGTTGACTCATGTCTTACATGTTAACCGGCGTCAGAAAATAGATAAGCTCCCTGTTTTTTCGTGATGTTCAAGGTGTTCCCGTGTAGCAGCTGTTTTTTTTTCGTATAGCATTGAGATTTATAGCTGGAGAGTGGAGAGCACAAGCTATACTAAAGGACCCCTAAAAATAAAAGTAATATCACCAAAAATAGGTTGTGAGCTGGGGGGAGAGCAAATAAATCGAGCAGCAAAAAGTATACAAAATAAAAAAGTAGACCGGAAATGGATGGACGTGAATGAAGGGAAAATAATGAAAAATAAAGTATAGCGATTGGTCGGTCACTTAGATGTTGGAGGTCCCCATGTAGATCAAAAAGTTTTTTGCCATATGGTTCTGAGCAAAAAGCTTGATTGAGATTTATCGAGGTGCAAAGTATAAATCTAATTGAAAAAGACTGTGGTGTTAAGTCCAGATGACACTTTGAACTTTGGCCCTGCTAATTCGCTGAGTAGCGACTCGAATGTAACATTCTGCGGAACGAACCGCCCGTAAGCCACAAGATTAGAAGATTAGATGAATTCTGCAGAATCCGAATTCCCGGTATAGTATTTCGAGAAGGTTCTTCCGACTTCATCCGATTAGGGACATTTGATCCACTCTACTCCAGTGTCAAGGACCCTTAGGCAACATTTCGTCACAAAAATAATATTTCAAAATTTGTCTGTCCCAATTAGTTATTTCAACATACACAACTTCAGGGCCAAAAAGTATTTTTTGTAGACACCTTGTTGCCCACAAAAATGCCGGGATTTCGGAACCCTGTGTTTTGCTCAATTGGAAATCTTAACATCGTTTCCTCCAAAATAAATTGAGTAGAAAAAAAACAACAAAAAACTTCCTAATCCCATCTCTCTATCTCAATTCCAATCCCCTTCCCTCCTACTTCTCAGAACTTCTCTGCGCCTCTCCTCTCTAGCCCCTCCCCTCTAAACCCCGCCCACTTTCTTGGGAGATGTGGACCATGAGGGCAGTCTTTCTTAACACTCCTTCCCACATTGGTTGAAATATTTCTCCCCCTGTGATGAACATGGTTCGGAACCACGTCGCCTACCATCGTACCTCTCTCACGTCACCGACAATGATGAATTCATATTCTTTGGTTTGTGTCTTGCTGCAAAAAATATTAAAACTTGAGACCCCCTTCCCCCGGAACCAGAAATTCGAGATTCGGGTAACCATAGGCAACTTTGTGTAAATTTTCGAATTTGATCTTCTGGCCACGCCTCCACACGGCATACATAAACATACAAGAACCCCATAGTATTCATTTTCAAACAACTAATGCCACGTCGCGAATTTCAGAAGTCAGAAGAGGTGATCGATGTGTCTGAAGGCGAGATGAGCGAATTCTCCTCACTGATCGGCTTTGTCGGTGGGCCACGCGAGCCGGGATGCAGTTATGGGTGAGTAGTCGCATATCCTGTTTACCATAGCCATAGCATTCAAACCAGAATCCTATTAGAAGACGTGAGAATCTGCAGAATGAGGAATTTAGCTTGCAAATGAATAAGGAAGCGCATCCTAATTCCTAATTGCTGCTCGTTCTCTAGAACTTTAGCGAGCTCAAACCTCAACGGACACAGAAAAATATTTTCTGTAACACTAGCCAAAAATCCTTCTGTTTCAAATCACATGGAATCTAAAAACAGACCCTTTCAGCTCGCTCCCTATCAAATTTCTTGAAGAAAAATTTGTTGGCAGCATGTCACTTAGCGGGTCTCCTCCCACCCACATTTTTGACCTCCATGCTTTTGACCCCTAAGTGATATCACTTGACATGTCTGAGCCAGGACCCAGTAGCCTTTTTGAGCGTAAAAAACTCGATAAAATCTCAAAGTATGATTTTGTGACCTCAGACTACTAGAGCTATCAAGTTACCACAAATAGTGGTCCCGTGAAAAACTAAAAAAACTCCAATCTTTTTTCAGATTCGCGCAAGAGGATCCGGCGTACGAAAAAGCGGTCAGCGAGTGCCACGTCATTCAGGAGAAAAAAGACTTTGCGGAAGCGGTGCTTCTGAAATGCATCGATAATAAGCGTAAGTTGGGGTACCTTCGGCGCGAAAGGGAAAGAAAAAAAGTTTCGAAATGAATGAACTTCCAGTCTAATGCACTCTTTTCGAGAAATCGTTTTTTTTTCCACCGCTTGCCTGGGGCAAAGATTAGTCTGAATACCACTTTTTTTGCAGCTCTCTTCCCGTACATGCACTTCGCCCAATTCCGAAACGTGGACTACACGCACCGAGTTAAGCAGATTTCCGATTTGGCCAGAGAATGCTCGCCCACTCATGGAAGTCTTTATGGTTCGTTGGGCACTGGGGGATGCGTATACATGTGTAGACAACAATTTGACCTTGGCACTTTTTCTGGGTATAGTTAAGTGGGTTCATGAGTAATTTTTAGGTGTTTTTTTTGAAGATTTTGAAGTTACCAACTTGCCTTTACCTCTACCTTTACCTTTAAGGCTACCATATCCAATTTAGGCTACCAGAACCATTTTTTAGTATGCCCACTATAGCCATATAGACCAGCCCCATTTTTGACCGCTTCTCTTAAACACGTCACCTCCACCAACTACTTTTTCTTTCTACCTCCAAAAACCACTTCCGGTCCATTGCCTCTTTGTTCTAGCAACACGAAAAGAAATCTTGACTTTTTTCTCATATTTCAACGTAAATCTTTGAAAAAAATGACGCTAGATATTTTGAACAAAAAAATGTAGCTCGTAAATCATGAAGACGTCAGAATCGAGGTGAAGTATGTAGTCGTCGAGAGCCTCGGGTAAACATTCTGAAAATAGAAGCCAGCCTCAAAAATAAGCGGTATTTGCTCAAGTGAGGGTGTAGATTTGGATAGAGGGAGCGCAAGGGGGGCCATCGAAAATTTAAGGAGATGTAAGCAGGAGGGCAATGTTGTTTTGTGATGAGAATTTGATTTTTGAGGTGTCTCAAGAGGATTTGCCCCCCGACAAAAGTGTTTTGAAGGGTTCAAAGCTCAAAATTATAATTTGTTGATTCGGTAAAAGTTGAAAACCCCTCACATAGAAAATCTTCTAGGCTGCTATGACGAGGTCTACTCCATCCAAAAAACCGCTAGCGTCGGTGAGAACCGCCTGCCAGCGCACCGTCACTCTGGCTACATTGTCATCGGATTCAAGCTGCTCGAGGACGCCGGCAAGCAGGGAACTCTAGAGAAGACGTGGCTTCAATGGAGTGGCGCGCGCGAGATCTACAAGCACTCTCCCCGCTCATGGAACTTGAGACGAATCTCGTTGATGAGGTGTCCGACACAGTAAGTTTAGACTTTTTAAATTTTATTTCTACAGAAAGTATTCACAATAAACATTTACAGTCACAAGAACGGTGTCGCTCAACGCCCGTTCGCCTACATTCTGATGTGCGAGTACGGTAGCATTCTCCACCCATCGAACACGATTCAGGCGTTGGACATTTGCGAGAGATTGCGAGTTCGGAATTGTGGACATATTGCGTTGTACCAGGTGAGAGAGTTTGGGAAACCAGCTAAGGAATAGGATACTAATTAGGGACACTTAATTAGGGAAAATTAATTAGAGAAAATTGGCACAAAGATAATTATGAATTGGGTTATAAATGAGATCACTTGCGCTTATGGTGCTTTGCCTTCTTCTTCTTGTGGGAGTTTTTCGATTCTTTCGGTTGACTCTGTGGCTCTTCTGGCTCTTCTGGCTCTTCATCCACCGCCTGGGGTTGCTCCACCTCCTCCTCCTCCACCTCAGCATCATCAGGAATCCCTAACACCTGCTTTCCCATCATCGCCCAATCTGGATTATCTCTTGATGGGTGGTAGCCGTCACGGAAGCCACTTCTGAAATAAAGGAAGCGTTGAACTTTTATCTGATCCACCTAGACTTACGTCGTTGAAGCGGTGACTGGGTTATCATGCCCCTCCATGTACATCACATTGACCTTATCGTGAAATACCGTCTCCTTGCTCTCGATCTCCTCTCCAAGATCTATCGCAGCTGTGGACTCAACCATGTAGTGGATTTTCATATAAGTTTTCGGGTCCTGGCCATGAGTGAACACGTCTCGTTCGAAATCCCAGATTTGAGATGTGGAAAGGGTGCCCAGGAAGTCGGTGAGCTCTTTGTTGGTTGGTAGATCAAAAATGTTCCAGCCTTCGTACTGAAATAGTTTTAAATTAAAAAAAGAGAACAATAGAATATAGGAACTTACGAGGTCGATCTGAAGAGATCGGTTCCCAATTATCCTCTTGTACTTCTTGATTTTCTCCATGATATCCGGATACTCTTTTTCGGAGCTGGAGCTCATGTGACTTTACGGCGAGTTTCTAAAAGAAGAAAAAAAATTAAATATGAAATCTAGAAAAGGCAGGGTGAGATACGCAGAGCAAGAGGCAGGAGAGCCAGACGGAAAAGAGCACGAGGCGGGTCAGAGACGCAGGAACATTGAGAAATGGGGCGAACAGACGTTAACGAAAAAAGACGGCAGGGGAAATGAGCTTAGTTTATTTAAAAAGGGGGATCTCATTAGTCAACGACATGGAAAAGGTCGGGGGAATATACATAAGAGAAATGTCAGCTAGTCTAAGAGCCTCACATGACAATGTGAGTTCTTCAAGAATCCATTCCAGTATTTCTTGAAAAAGGGGCATAGAATGAGCATGCATATGCACATTGCCCCCCCCCCCCCTTTCATTAGTTTGCTGGCTCCGAGCATATAAAAAATCGTGCAGATTTCGATTCTCGCGGGGTGGCTCTCGAGTTCCTATTAGCAACAGGAGAAATTTTTCAACAAAAAAAACATGGAAAAACAAAATACACTTGTGGAGGAAGAATAAAGTTTTGTTGGAATTGGTAGTGAGATTAAAAGTACAAGTCTGGGCACAAGAACACGACTACTATGGTGTCAGGTACCGTAAAAAAGACTATAAAATCAGATGCTTCAAATTGTGTCTCGTTTATCAAAAATAAATCAAATAATCATCCCCATCTCTTAGGTCCACTCAGCCTACACCTCCCCGGGCCCTCGCTCGTCCGCCCACAACTCTCCATCCCGTCAATCCAGCGCGTTCGCCCAGTCAGCAGCCGCAAAACGTTCCCAAATGCTCCGCGGATTCTCACAAGACGTCGAGCCACAACCGGTACCGGAGAGCTCCACCATGCGCCGCAATCGAATGTTGCGGACACGAGAACGCTCATTCCAGTACCCCGACGAGTACTATCACGCCTATCAACCTCATCAATTCGACCCACAGGAGCAGTACTAATTTTGGCTCCACTTATTCTATAATATTTGTTTTTTACATTTCTTCGTCACAACTTGTGTTTCATATTTTGGCCCCCTCCCGAAAAACGTTTAATATTTTTCTTTTCCCGTTGGTTCCGGGTGATTCTAGTCACCAATTCTCTTTTAGTCACCTCCCCGATACTCCACCCACACACTGTATGAACATCATTTTGCCCCCCTCACTGTGTATTTATTTTTGGATAAAAAAATGAATGGTAGAAATGAACAAAAAGAAAGAAGAAGACAAAAAATGTGAAAGAATGAATAAGACCCGACAAGCCAAACCGCCTTTATAATTGCTGTTTTGAGGAAGAAGAGCTCTCTTGAGACAAAGTTGTCATGGATACTCTCCTTCAGACAGAGACAAAATACATCACATCACAACGTTACGAATTATATAACTCAAGATAATTCTACTGGGACCGTGAGAGTGGTACATCTGACGTACTCACTCAGAAAAAAAAACAAAACTTGAATGATATCAACTTTTTATTCAAAATTTTACAGACAGAAAACAAGACAATTGATTAGGCACACAATCCGGAAGCGGTCTCACACTTAAATCCAGATGAGCAGAAGGAGCAAGTGTCTCCTGGTTGATAGATGTCGCCGTCAATCATGTTTCCACTGAAAATTTCAAAATTACATTTGAATTTGCTGAGAATAACTCACGCAGATTTGTATTGACAGACCACTGCAACTTTATACATGTTAGAGCTCGATGCATCTCTTCCACAGTTTTTAACTCCACAACCGATCAGATTAGTTTCAGCCCAAGCCATCTGTGTAGCATGTCCGATTCCAGAGTTGAAGGTGTCCTCGTCCAAAGTAGTGGAATACCATCCATAGTCTTGGAATTCTTGCTCCCAGGATTGGGAAGCGGCGACTCCCTGAACTCAACAAATTAGAATGCCACTAAAAATTATAAGAGACTAACAAATTTATCAAGACTAGTTGGAGCAGAGGATGACCATGACCAATAGAGATTCTCTCCAAGATCTGGGTATCCGGAGTGGTCATCTGGGCAAAGATTGGCATACTTTTGAGCAGAGGCAGCAACGGTGGTGTCCCATTTCTGAAGGTTCTAGTTGTCCATATGTTCTTTAGAAAAGAGATTCTTACCATCTTGCGCATGTTAGCTGCTGGTGGCTCAATGGTTCCAGCGGCGTCATAAGTTCCTTTCGCAATGGCAGATCTCAAGTCATTGTGAGCTTTGACGATTGCAGCTTGGGCAGTGGCACTGAATTGAGCATTGGCACATCCGATGATGGCGAGACAGCAGAGAGCAAACTTCATGATTCGAGTTTGAAGGGTGGTTGAGATGACTGCTCTTGCCGCTCTTTTTATATGGTTTGCGTGTGAGTCTTATCAGTTGAAAACAAGGTAATTAAGCAGGTTTCGGTACGGAACTCACAAACTTTGGTCTTGCTGATAAGACTGTCTGGCTAGTCGGCAACTATGTTTTGATGTCTTACGTGCTCGTTACAATTGTCATTGACAATACATGGAAAAACAAAAACCGAAATTTAGTCTCAGGTCTTTTTCTGTTATCATTTTAATACTAAAGACTAGGAGACTCAAACGTGTTTTTACATAGACATTGTCTAGTTTTTCAACTGATAAGACTCACACTCAAACCGTATAAAAAGAGCAGCAAGAGCAGTCATCTTAACCACCCTCCAAACTCGAATCATGAAGTTTGCTCTCTGCTGTCTCGCCATCATCGGATGTGTCAATGCCCAGTTCAGTGCCACCGCACAAACTGCAATCGTCAAAGCTCACAATGACTTGAGATCTGCTATTGCGAAAGGAACTTATGACGCCGCTGGAACAATTGAGCCACCAGCAGCTAACATGCGCAAAATGGTAAGAATCTCTCTTCTAAAGAACATATTTATCATGAGTAACTTTAGAAATGGGACACCACCGTCGCTGCCTCTGCTCAAAAGTATGCCAATCTCTGCCCAGATGACCACTCTGGATACCCAGATCTTGGAGAGAATCTCTATTGGTCATGGTCCTCATCTGCTCCAACTAGTCTTGATAAATTCGTAAGTCTCTTAAAAAATTAACAGGTATTTCATTCTGTTGTGTTCAGGGAGTCGCCGCTTCCCAATCTTGGGAGCAAGAATTTCAAGACTATGGATGGTATTCCACTACTTTGGACGAGGACACCTTCAACTCTGGAATCGGACATGCTACACAGATGGCTTGGGCTGAAACTAATCTGATTGGTTGTGGAGTTAAGAACTGTGGAAGAGATGCATCGAGCTCTAACATGTACAAGGTTGCAGTGGTCTGTCAATACAAATCTGCGTGAGTTATTCTCAGCAAATTCAAATGTAGTTCTGAAATTTCCAGTGGAAACATGATTGACGGTGACATCTATCAACCAGGAGACACTTGCTCTTTCTGCTCATCTGGATTCAAGTGTGAGACCGCTTCCGGATTGTGTGCCTAAGCAATTTTCTTGTTTTCTGTCTGTATAAAAAGTTTTAGTTTTTTATTTTATTTGCAATTTCCAACTCAAAAACCATAAAAATCAAACGATGAGAAGTTCCAGTTTCTCTATTCTTTTTAAAGCATCAATACCCAAGTAATCATTATAATAATGAGAACGAAATCCAAAAATAGAGATATATGACGATATTATATAATTCACCTTTGAAAAAAAGGGTCAGTAGCTACGCAGGCGACAGGATTACCCTCTACTTATCGCTTTTTGTTGATTGCCAGAGAGCCATCAATGTCGTCACCGCAGTGAACTGAGCATGGATTGAAGGGGTTTCTAACAGCAAACATTACTTCGCGAGAGAAAAGTATATAATCTCTCTTTTCCTCCAATCTCAAATCATTTCTTGATGGAGTTATCCCAGTCAATGGAACTACTGACTAAATTCATCTTCTTTCCGATTTCATTTCTCTCTTTCGTAGCAATAATTCTTTACTGTACTTACCATCTTGACAAAATGAAATTGGAACAATACAACAAAAATCTGAATTCTACAATTCACTACGACTATACCAGACGTCCAAGTTGGTGGTCCTCTCACAGTAAGTCAAAATATATTGAGTATATAAGTTTCTGAAACTAAATTCATTTTTTTCAGGAAATTCCATTCCAAAAATCGTGATTTCTCCGGGATTCACTACTCCAGAATTCGAGAACTTGGAACGTGGCTCCCCGATAGGTCATGTGATTCAGTGCAATCTACAAAGCAGCCGACTGAATAAAAGTCAATCAAATTTACACCTGGCTCTACCTCAACGAAGATGAAGCTCTCATGATATCTGGTTAAAAATCCATATTTTTTGTTTTATAAATAGTTGATTTTGGTGCTAAAATCTACGGAATTTTTGCGTTTTCTATTGGTCTACCTCTTGTAAGCATGTGTATGAAATGAACAATTTTTCATGAATATTCGAGTTTTTATACAGACAGAAAACAGGACAATTGCTTAGGCACACAATCCGGAAGCGGTCTCACACGTGAATCCAGATGAGCAGAAGGAGCAAGTGTCTCCTGGTTGATAGATGTCACCGTCAATCATGTTTCCACTGAACAGTTTCAAAATTACATTTGAATTTGTAGAGAATAACTCACGCAGATTTGTATTGACAGACCACTGCAACCTTGTACATGTTAGAGCTCGATGCATCTCTTCCACAGTTTTTAACTCCACAACCGATCAGATTAGTTTCAGCCCAAGCCATCTGTGTAGCATGTCCGATTCCAGAGTTGAAGGTGTCCTCGTCCAAAGTAGTGGAATACCATCCATAGTCTTGGAATTCTTGCTCCCAGGATTGGGAAGCAGCGACTCCCTGAATACAACAGAATGGAATACCGGTCAATATTTTAAGGGACTTACGAATTTATCAAGACTAGTTGGAGCTGATGAGGACCATGACCAATAGAGATTCTCTCCAAGATCTGGGTATCCAGAGTGGTCATCTGGGCAGAGATTGGCATACTTTTGAGCAGAGGCAGCGACGGTGGTGTCCCATTTCTTTAGATTCTCATGATAAATATGTTCTTCAGGAAAGAGATTCTTACCATTTTGCGCATGTTAGCTGCTGGTGGCTCAATTGTTCCAGCGGCATCATAAGTTCCTTTCGCAATAGCAGATCTCAAGTCATTGTGAGCTTTGACGATTGCAGCTTGGGCAGTGGCACTGAATTGAGCATTGGCACATCCGATGATGGCGAGACAGCAGAGAGCAAACTTCATGATTTGAGTTTGAAGAGTGGTTGAGATGACTGCTCTTGCTGTTCTTTTATATGGTTTGCGTGTGAGTCTTATCAGTTGAAAAACAACGTAATTAAGCAGGTTTTGAGCACAAAAGTCTCAAACTTTGGTCTTGCTGATAAGATTGTCTAGCCCGTCGGCAACTATGTTTTGATGTCTTACGTGCTCGTGACAATTGACACTGACATTCAATGGAAAAACAAAAAACGTAATTTAGTCTCAGATCTTTCTTGTCATATTAATATCAAAGACTAACGGAGACTCGAACGAGTTTTTAAGTAGAGAGAGTCTTGTAATTAGAGAGTCTTGTAATTATACTTGAAAATCGTTATGAAAACTCAAAAAAACCTATTTTTAACACGCCAGGAACGTAATAACTTGCCAGGGGTCCAAACTTTGGCCTCGTTTTTCTTGAATACTAGGCCTCGAGGGCAAAAACAAAATATATATTTGGAATCACCATTTTCTCAGCTTTCCAATGATATACGTCACGTCCCATAACTCCAGACCTAGTCGAGGGCCTTCCCTAGTAAGTCTGTCGTGGGCTGTTTCAATTTTTGGGTTGCGCTGAACTCAAATTATGCATATCGATATGTTATGATTTTATTGATGCTATTAAAAATTGATGCCATTAAAAAATAATTCAAGTATAAACCGGGATGAGCTCAAGATGATCATCGCTGTCCAAATTCTAAAAAATCCGCCACCCCCACCCGGCGATAAGTCTAGATTTATTTCTTGTCCTGAAAAACGTCAAAATGAAAAATTGTCTACAGGAATTTTGGGCTCACCACAATCCCCTCCAGTGTAATTGAGGCTCCTTCGATATATTATTGCGTTATCTGTAGTGTTACCAAACAAGTTGCAAGTTTGATTAGTTGCGAGAAAAATGTCCGAATGGTTGTCTTGAATTATAGCTTGACGATTTTCAATACTCTTTGTAAAAATGTTAATAAGTCGGGAACCAATTTTTGGGTTAGTCAAGTTTTTGTTAGAAAGAATTCGGATTACGGGTTGAGTATCTGAAATTGGAAGCTTGATTTTAGGTTTTCAAAAGTTTTCAGAGTTAACTCACCATCTAAATAAGCTATGAATGAAAGCTTGGACAGAAAACTGAAATTCTCCAGCACGGTATTTTTGATAGTTAATGTTCCATACAGATATTTCAGACTAGTCAACTTTGAGGTGTACTCCTCATCCCCCGATTCAATTATCATATTTCCAGAGACTATTTCACAATAGTCATGCAACTTTTCCATCGACTCAAAAGCACACGGAGCATCATCTTTTGGCATTGGACACAATTTAGCATGGAGATTGATAAAGTTTACATAGAGTGATAGGAACTTGAATTCCTCGTGACTCAAACAAAAATCTGGATGGAGATTTTCAAAATTAGCGGTGGTCAATGCCAATGTCTGGATGTTCAAATTCTCTATTTCTTCCAAGACAGGAATGTCGAGTCTAGTCATCTGCGGGTTGTCTTGTAGATTGAAAACCACTTCCTTCTCGGCGTACACTTTGAAAAATTGGAGATTTGGCATAAATGATAGATTTTGAATATTTGAGTTTTGAATGTCGATGTATCCCCGAATGGTTTGGATGTTAGAAAGAGAGAATATATCAGATAGGTCACTGATATTATATAATTGTAGTCCTTTATAGATACTAGTGCAGTTTTGATATTGTTTCAGGGATAATACGTCTCCTTGGCAGCCTGAAAGGACAAACAGATTCACGGATGAACGAGAAATCTTGAAAACTTACCACAATCCTTTAAGTTTCCTTTTGTCTCTAAATTCATCAAATTATTGAAGAGATATCCGTCGCAAAACTTTTCTAAATCTAATTCAGAATTATTTGAAAATTTAAAATTGCAGTTATTGAAGCTCTCATCCGGAAATTCTACGAAACTATTGAGCACGCTGATATCAGTGAAATAAGGGTTGTTTTCTATTTTGAAGCCGTCTGAAAACCGAAAATCAAGTAAAATGATTATTTTTCTTTAAAATATTCTCACAGTATTTACACATAAAACTGAACATGTCGTATTCAGCGTCTGGTGTCAAAAACGAGAGGCTTGTCTGGTTGGAGCCCTCCACACTAATTCCGCCAACTAGTGATGTCATATTTTTGAAAGACTTTTTTAACTGAGCCATCGATAAATCTGTGTTGGAATTTATCACAATGATACCGTATACTGTAGCACATTTTGGGAAACTTTTTATAGTTTGGGAGGTGACTTCGGTATGATTGAAGACACATTTGGGGTCTAGAATAATGTTTTTGATTTACATTTTTTGCAAGTCACTAACCTGGCTGTAAAGAATCCACTAAAAGTTTCAAATCAACATCTCCAAAAGTACCCAAAAATAAACATAGAAAGGTAATCAAAATCCAGGAGAATTGCATTTTGAATAGAATGGCAAGAAAATTTTCGTCCGTAGAATCAGATTAAAAAGAAGGGGGAAGGTGGCGATTAGAAATGATTGTGGGTGTAGTAGAGACAAGTTTATTGGTCTTTTAGTGAGTTTGCTTCTGACTAGACTGGAAACAAATGATATTGGCAAAGGGAGGTGAGAAATGCACTCAAGTAGTACGGAAAAGGAGAAAAATTGAGAGGGGATTAACAGAAATTCAGAAACGTTCGAAAACCAGAATTTTCGAACCTGAAACATTTCGACACCAGATATTACGGAACGTCCTGGATCCACAAAAATCAAGAGAATCGGGCGTCTCACTAGGGAAGGTCATGGAGTCAGTGTGAAAATATGATTCGCGACCTATATCAGTGAAAAGCTGGAAAAACGCTGATTCCAAATATACATTCACTTTTTCTCCTCGAACTCAGATATTAAAAAAAAAACAAGGTTAAAGTTCAGCAAAAATATTTGATCATTACCTTGTGGCGCGCAAAAAGTGCAATTTTTGAAATTTTCAAATCTTTGTAACTTTTCGAAACATAAACAAATTTTCGCAACTTTGGACATTCGGACATTCGGACACACCAATAGACAGATAGTCAGAAAATTTGTGTTTTTGGTGCAGCCTAAGGCTCAAAAGTCTAATTTTTTTCAACGAAATGTTTTGAGCAGAAAACATTTCTGCGTTTTTTTTTTCAAATCCTTGAAACTTTCTGAAAATTCAACCAAATCTTATAGTATTTTTATGATTTTGAAGGACTTGACTTGGTTTTTCATATAAACTACCTTTTGGGGTACTAGAAGTCCTAGGCCAATACTAGGCCTCAAGAAAAAAACTGAATAAATATATTTGGAATCAGAGTTTTCTCAGCACAAGGTTTAAAAATCGGAAGCCAGCTACTAAAATCAGAAATTGGAAAGCGAAAAAAACGGAAAGAAAAAACAATAATCGATTATGCACATAAAGTCAAAATAAAGCATAACTCCTTTTCTCACAACGTTAAGCAACATCCCGTGACTTGATTCGATAGTGAGGGTAACTGATGACACATTTTTCCGTGCGGGTTTCTAAATTTTTTAATACATAGTATTATCTTACAAGAGAATGTCTTCCGTTGGGAACCGCAGATCTTGATGTTTTTTTTTCGGCAAAAGACAGTATTCCCAACAATTTTTATTCCCATGAAACATTACTCGAATCATAATATCAATTATAATCATCCAGGTTTACATCATTGTTAATGTGTTTACCCCATTCAACCACCGATTCAATCGCACACCACAACAATCCAACATGGCACATCGAAAACGGCTTTTTCCCTTCCGATCCTGGTTCCAGACCTCCGAGTTGAGTAATTATCCATCCAGTTGGGCTGGCAGGATTCTGGAAATTGTTTAGTATTTTAAAACTATTCCCCATCGGTTACATGCCTTGCTCAAAACCACTCTCGCTGGAATCTTGCCAGCAATCCGAGCTGTGGATTCTATTTCTCCGTTTTTGTTGAACTTCGCAGATGAGAAAGAAATATGTAGCCCTTGGAACTTTTCTATGAATTGGTCCACATTCTTTTGGTCGTCAGCAGTGGTATTGAATAGTTGAAGGATAACATCTTTCTTCTTCGAGCTCACTGCATTCACGAATGTCATTACATGATGAGCAACGATTTGAATCGCAGATTTCTCCGTTTCCCCCGAAGCCACCATTCCGAGGAAAAGAAAGAGAAGAATAGGAAGATGCATCACGAAAAATGTGAGGTGAGAGTGGAGAGGGACTCAGATATTTATAGTCTAGATTTTATTGGCCATTAAAATTTACATGTGGTGCTGCTGGAAACGCACACCGTGGAAGGGAAAAGAGGGGTACTGTAGGAAAAAAGACTGCAAGACGTATCAACGCATTTGAATATATGTATAAGAGAATTTGGCAGTTATAATTTTGGGATCAGATTTGGTCGGAGTCGGAGAATCGGATATCCGACTTCTCCGATTCCTCGACTTTTTTGGAGAATTTCTCCGTCGAAGAATTTATTCAACTTCTCCGATTCTCTGAAAAAAAGTCTGAGAATTTTGGAGAATTGGAGAATCGCCGACACTTCAAACTCTATGTTTGATGTATTTTTACTGGTAAAAGCTTTTAAAGACAAATGAACATGTTTTAAAAGGTGTATTCTGAAAATCTCAACAAAAAACCCGTTAAAAAAACATTTTTGGGGTTAAAAAAACATTTTTAAAAAAACATTTTTGGCGTTAAAAAACATTTTTTACATTTTTGCGAGACAGCACTATAGTCAGCAAATTTTCAGAAAAAATAGGAAAGAGCAAAAAAATTCAAGTATTGGACAGTTTAAAACCGGAACATCTCAAAGCTCGACGTTTCGAATTTGCGGTATTTCAAAACTTGAATGAACGGTTACAAACAAACTTCTTGAATTTTCTTTATTCTCGGTTTCGAAACGAACAGTTTTGAAACGTCCCAAAATCATAAACCGCTAAATTCGCTTATTCAAATGCGTTGATACGTCTTGCAGTCTTTTTTCCTACAGTACCCCTCTTTTCCCTTCCACGGTGTGCGTTTCCAGCAGCACCACATGTAAATTTTAATGGCCAATAAAATCTAGACTATAAATATCTGAGTCCCTCTCCACTCTCACCTCACATTTTTTGTGATGCATCTTCCTATTCTTCTCTTTCTTTTCCTCGGAATGGTGGCTTCGGGGGAAACGGAGAAATCTGCGATTCAAATCGTTGCTCATCATGTAATGACATTCGTGAATGCAGTGAGCTCGAAGAAGAAAGATGTTATCCTTCAACTATTCAATACCACTGCTGACGACCAAAAGAATGTGGACCAATTCATAGAAAAGTTCCAAGGGCTACATGTTTCTTTCTCATCTGCGAAGTTCAACAAAAACGGAGAAATAGAATCCACAGCTCGGATTGCTGGCAAGATTCCAGCGAGAGTGGTTTTGAGCAAGGCATGTAACCGATGGGGAATAGTTTTAAAATACTAAACAATTTCCAGAATCCTGCCAGCCCAACTGGATGGATAATTACTCAACTCGGAGGTCTGGAACCAGGATCGGAAGGGAAAAAGCCGTTTTCGATGTGCCATGTTGGATTGTTGTGGTGTGCGATTGAATCGGTGGTTGAATGGGGTAAACACATGAACAATGATGTGAACCTGGATGATTATAATTGATATTATGATTCGAGTAATGTTTCATGGGAATAAAAATTGTTGGGAATACTGTCTTTTACGAGTAGTTAATTATCAAACAAAACCTAATCATAAAATTACAAAAACATTCATGTTTTGTAAGTCACTATCACGCGACACCTGGAAATCACCCGCCGCTTAATTGAAGATTTGAACTGAATTCTTTGTGATGATGAAGAGTTGAATATTAGGTTTGGATCTACTCTTCTCATTACAACATGTTGCGGAACGATGAATCCGGGTATGCAACAAGTTCTAGACGTTTCAAAGAAATTGCATTCAAGTATGCTGGAATCCAGGAATCATCGGATGAAAGTTGAAACGCTAGTCACGAATCAAATTATGAAGATTTTGCTGTTTTCTGATTCTCTTCTGGAGCTCAAAATATTCGGCTCAATAGATCAACCACTAAGAACTCTGGAAATCAATGAGCTACCAGAATTAGATATATACTTTCTTCACTTTCTTCTGATGTTTGAGATGATTGATGAAGACATGATACTTTAAGTATACTTGTTGAAGGGGTATGCAACAAGTTCTAGAGGGTATGCAACAAGTTCTAGACGTTTCAAAAACCGGGTATGCAACAAGTTCTAGACGTTTCAAAGAAATTGCATTCAAGTATGCTGGAATCCAGGAATCATCGGATGAAAGTTGAAACGCTAGTCACGAATCAAATTATGAAGATTTTGCTGTTTTCTGATTCTCTTCTGGAGCTCAAAATATTCGGCTCAATAGATCAACCACTAAGAACTCTGGAAATCGATGAGCTACCAGAATTAGATATATACTTTCTTCAGTTGTTCGACGAATCCTTGAATCCTTGAGGCAATGGTGGATTGTCGTTGGGCTTTCTTCTGATGTTTGAGATGATTGATGAAGACATGATACTTTAAGTATACTTGTTGAAGAATTATTAAAGAATTGACTAGAAGTTTAAAGACTTGTATTGACTTTTTAGCCAGAGTTTTCAAGTTCTTTGCATACTGGATCAAAACTTGAATCAACATTTTTTTTTTGCTAGAAAGGGACTTAAGATTCTGAGTTAATGACAACCAGCTGATATCTTGCTGGTAAGATTTGCACCACTTTCTCAGAACCGGTATTTCTTTAAAACTAATATAATAGAATGAAAATTTTGGTTCCTGGATTTTTTTCTTGTTCCGGGATTTTTTTTGGTCCCGGGATTTTTTATTTTCGTTCCGGTATTTTTTATTTTCGTTCCGGCGTTCTAGAACAGTGCCAAAAATCTACCAAAAAAGTGTGTTTTTTTAATCATATCTCGGTAAATAGTTTCAAAAAATCTCAAAATTTGGGAAAACCACACTCTATTTAAATTCAATTTATGCTGAAAATTACAGCTTCCCCCCGATCAATTTTCAAAAAATTCATTTTTTGGCCTATGAGCACGAATGGAATTTCCTGAAAAGACCAAATTTTGTTTTAGAAATTTTTATACTTGATATATTTTGACTCACTGTGAGAGGACCACTAACACGGTCATCTGGAATTGTCGAAGTGAATTGTAGAATTCAGGTTTTTGTTATATTGTTTCATTCTCATTTTATCATAGTGATAAGTACAGTAAAGAATTATTGCTACTAAAGAGAGAAAAGAAACTGGAAAGAAGATGAATTTAGTCAGTATTTCCATTGACTGGGATAACTTGAGTTGAAAATCGTGAATCAAATAGAAAGCACAAAATGTTTACACAGACAGGAAACAAGACAATTAGGCACACAAACCGGAAGCGGTTTCACATTTGAATCCAGATGAGCAGAGGGAACAAGTGTCTCCTGGTTGGTAGATTTTCTTGTTAATCACGTTTCCACTGAAATTTCAAATACAGAAGCGAGCATAAATGAGGGCAGATTCATACTTTTATGTCTAACTCAGCTGAATCGCGTCCGTTTTGCGTAATGAGTTTTTTTTTGAAAAAAGTATTCAGCAATAAGAAAATAGGTTTTTTGAAAGAAAGAAAAACATTTTTAATTTTATCGATAATCGATTTTTATTGACCGTGTTTTGAAAATTCGCAAAAAAATTATATTTTTTTTCTTTTGGAGGTATTGAGTTTTTGATATCAAAGTGTTGCAGAACATTTAAACAAACAAAAAATATGTTCGATAGGCATTCTACTGTCTGCATCGTGCTAGATCTCCAGTTTTCGGAAAGTATGTTCGTTTTATACCCAGAAAATATCGAAAATTGAGAAAGAATAGGAATAAAATCATTTTTGAAAGAAAAAGTTTGAAAAATCATTTTTTCTAAAATATAAATTTTTCAGTGTCGGTTTATAGAAAACTCAAGACAAATTTTTTGGTACATTTTTAAAAAGCTATTTCTGATGAGTTATGATGATTTTCCCGATGTCACTACTTCTGATTTCTGGAGCTTTGGCGCAATGCAAAAGGACACGATTCAGCTGAGTTATACATAAAAGTATGAATCTGCCCTCACTTGTGCTCGCTTCTGTACATCTTATTTTCTTTCTATTTTTATATACTCACGCTGATTTGTATTGGCAGACCACTGCAACCTTGTACATGTCATCTTTCTCTCTTCCACAGTTCTTGACTCCACAACCGATCAGATTAGTTTCAGCCCAAGCCATCTGAGTTGCATGTCCGATTCCAGAGTTGAAAGTGTCCTTATCCAAAGTAGTGGAATACCATCCATACTCTTGGAATTCTTTCTCCCAGGATTGGGAAGCGGCGACTCCCTGAATTCATTACAGTGGGTAAGTGTTCAAAAATGTGTTATGCTTACGAATTCATCAAGATTGGTTGGAGCAAATGAAGTCAATGACCAAAATAGATTCTCTCCACGATTTGAAACATTAGAGTGATCATCTGGGCAAAGATTGGCATACTTTTGAGCAGAGGCAGCGATGACGGTGTCCCATTTCTAAAATTTATAATTATATTCTGGTTTCAAATAGCAAAAACTTCACCATCTTGCGCATGTTTGATGCTGGTGGCTCAATTGTTCCCTTCGCGTCATACATTCCTTTGGCAATCGCTGATCTCAAGTGATTGTGCACCTTGAGAATTGCAGATTTTCCAGTGGCACTGAATCGAGAATTGACTCCGATGATGGTGAGACAGAAGAAGAAAAACTTCATGATTCGAGTTTGAAGACTGGTTGAGATGACTGCTCTTGCTGCTCTTTTTGGAAGAGCTCGAATTAAAAGAAGATAGAATAGACGTTCTCTTCGTGGCTTTTATACTAACGGGGGGGGGGGGGGCGGACCTTCTAACAATACAAAAAGTAATATTGAGAATGATTCAGACGGTGAATCATAAAAATGCAACAAGTTGGAAAGGGCGCAAAAGGGAGAGAGTACAATCACTGTACAATCGAGTACACTCCCGGACTTCAGAAAGAAAAGGGAGATAAATACAATTAACAAAATATGAAATTTTTGACTATAATACCCGGTTGTTTTGCCTGTACTTGTGATATCCTTGAACTGGCCGTCTCACTGTGCAGAGTGAGGTTCTCGGCCACTATAAATTAGACTAAACTGGTGTCCTTATGTATGATGGGGTTGTCAAAGGATGCTCTATTTTAATAATAATTTATTCAAGAAAATAAACAATGGAATTGGGGAACGGATGTATTTTAGTAGTATTCTAGAAAAAACAGGGTCAAACTTCCGCAAAAATAATAGATTATTACCTTTTCGCATAATTGTTTTATTTTTTTATATTTGGTGCCTTTCTTTTCAAATTTTTCCTACTCTCTGAAAACACAACCAAATCTCATGGTATTATATACATGGTACATGGTATGGTATTATATAATCTTTAAGGTTTTTCTTGGTTTTTCATATAAACTAGGCTTTTAGGGTGCCATCCAAAAACACGATCATTAACATGACAGTGCGAAGAAAATGTTGTCAAAGAATATAGTTTATTATAAATATAATTTTAATCAGTTTACAATAGTTGATTACGCACATTAAAAAATAAAGTATTGCACATTTCCTCACAACTTCAAGCAACTTCCCCGTGACTTGATTCGATAGTGAGGGTAACTGATGGCACGTTTTTCTTTGCGTTTATCTGAAAATTTTTTTTTGATCCAATCATGTCTCTCTCCGCTCACCTTCTCTTTCTTCTCTCGTCTCAAACATTTTCTTACTGTATCCATGTAATCCGATGACATCAGCATGCAAATAAAGCAATGAGTCACACAATTCATTGTGGTCAAAGTGTTAGCGACAATTCGGAGTCGAATGAAATACTCTCTGAAAAAGGTTTTTAAATAAATTATTATTGGCACATAAAATATACTTACTGTATTAAGTAATAAGGCTTCAGAAGAGCATTATCAAATAATATTACAGTAGCATCTATATATTCTGACAGGAGAAAACTGAAGGTGACCATGAGCACGAATATTATTTGGCTGAAATTTCAGAATAATTTTTTGGAGAAATCTGAAAAGTTCTGAAAAATCTACTCACTCATTCTCGCCACTCTTCTTCCGGATCACTTTTCTTAGTTGGACAAATTGAATGACAAAGGAAATATTGTACAGAAGAAAGGGTACGCTTTTCATACAGTCACTAATCAACCTTTGATCTGCCAAGAAATCAAAATCTATGCTCAGCTCATAGCTTTTAAATTTCAGCTTGGGCTCTACTCCGCAGCTGAAAAAACAAAAACAAGGACATTTTCCGTGTTTCTATTAAAACTCACTCTCTTGCTGTTACAATTGTATAGTAATTAAAATACCAAACTTGCCAGGCGGTGCACAATCCGGCTATCCCAAAAACGATGAGATCTTTAATTGGAAATTTAATTTCAAGTGAAAACACTTGAAGTGCCGAAAGTAATAAAACCAATAATAACGACAAATTTTTCATGATGGATTGCGATGACATGATAACCAATCTCCAGATCTGATGAGAGTACGGTCGCGGTTTGTTGCATACACTTCCGACTATGTAGTCCAAATAATTCCAAATAAGTGTACCAGAGAATAAAATTAAGTCAGAGAGGCAAATGATAATGAACACTTGGAATATAAATTGTGTTCTTAAGGATTTTCGGGTGAGAATGAGGAAATGAAAAATATTCAGAAAAAATCCAAAAACTGAGAACCCAATATCCACAACACTCGCCTGCCTTACAAAATACTCCGCGTCTTCTCTATCGTACTCAAAAACTTCCAACTCATAATCCTCGTAAGCTTGTGTGGTCGTGAAGATTTTCGTCTTGAATCGAGACATGGTTTTCAGAGAAAGAGCTAAGAAGTGATCACTTATATAGAAAACTGGTGATCACACGGAAAAGTGACAAATAATTATCAAACTTCAAATTTCAAGTAAAATATGATAAATTTCATACAGGAAACATATAATTAAAGTGAAATCAATGACATTTTTTTAGGCTCGAGGTGATGTATTGGGCTGAAAATATGTTATGGCCTGAATCCGGGTGGCACTGCTCCAGCTATCAAAATAATAAATTCAGTGGAAAGCTCCCGAAGTTGTGCTCTCCCGATTTTTGAAACTTGAGAAGAAAAGTGGTTGAATAACCTTCAAAAAGTATAGCTAATTTGAATATAATTACATGCATGGATATTTAGAAAACATCATATTTATATTATTTATCACTCGAGTTTTGGTTTTTAGTGTTTAGGTTTCTCTTATTCAAGTTTTGCTTGAATTTTTGGAATTTTGAATACAAAATATTGCCATGGTACTTTGGCTGTGCTTCTGGTTTGTATCTGCTCATCTTATTACAACATGCTCCGGAAAACTAGATCCGGATATACAAAAAGTTTTAGACACCTACAAAGAATGTGAGTTCGTCCACACAATTTTGTTAAGATAACTTTTCTACAGTACCCGAATGCGTGTTCAACTTTACCCAAATCAATTCCAAAACCATCAAACACCTACCGAAGACCTGTTACAAAATCTATGGTGTACTCAAGTTCAATGAGAAAACTGACTTATCATTTGCCCAGTTGAAAGAGGCGTTTCAAAATTTCACAAGAATCGTTGGCGGGATTCATTTTAATAACACTAACCTGACTAGCCTATCGATTTTCACACCGTCACCAAAAAAAGGGTTTTTCGAGTTGTATTGTGGCGCATGTGAGTTTTGTGCAACACTTAACAAATTAAAGACGAAGACTTTTAAATTTTCAGACGGCTTTTACGTCGAGAACAATAAGTATCTGAGAGATGGAAACTTGATTGCCAACACCCGCATGTTTCCGTATCCTGGTTTAAATGAAGACGTTGACAGTTGCAATGTGACAGTACGGAATAATCCAAAGTTGAATATGGAGAATTTGTGTGATCAGGAGGAGTTGGCGCCGTGGACGGATACACAGACAGTTGGCAATAAAAAGGATTGTGGTGAGTTGAGAAGAAGTTAAGACGGTTCGAAATCTGTTTTTTTTTTATTTTGGTTAAATTCAAACGCGCCAAGTTACAAATATTTTAAGAATATTCTTTGGTTCTGGGCCCGTAACTCGCTTCAAACTCAATATTATGAGCTGAAAAATATACCAAAATGTAAATCTCGACGAGATCTATCTTTTTGAATATAATACGAGCCGGATAGCTGTTTGTTAATGTGCCGCGGGCAGGGAAAAAGTGCTAAAAACGCGAAAAAGGCCAAAAAGCCATTCTAGCTCAGCCCACTGCATTATATCGGAAAGATAGATCTTGCCGAGATCTACATTTTCATATATTTTTCAGCTCATAATATTGAGTTTTAAGCGAGTTACGCGGCTGTGGCGGCCCGGTTTGTAAGAATGTTTTTTTTCCGAATTCCCCTTTCCACCACTTTTTTCCTTGTGCATACCGCTCAACTTTGTTCAATATTCCGTACCCATCTTCTGACAAAGTCCAAACTTTTTCAGGCTGCGAAGGAAACAAACCTAGCAAGTCATCCCTCCAATCATACCAAAACTGTACTAGCACCTTTAACGGCTTAAAGCTTATTGGCCGAAATGTCGATCCACCTAACTTCCAGAATATTCAATTCATTCGAGGCAATGTCGACATTCAAAACTCGAATATTTACAACCTATCGTTTTTGCAAAACTGGGATCGCTGGAAAGTTCGAGCAAACAAAACTAGAGTCCTAAATATTCAGGATTGTCTACAAATGACACGGTTCATGATGCCAGTTTCGAAAATTGTAGAGTCACTCTCATTGCACTACAAAAAAAAAGATTTCAGAAAATCGAGAACATGATTGAAAATGGGACCCTACTTGCTAACATTGAATTCGTACATCCCAATTTTTGTGTGACTGTTGAGGAGATGATACATCTGTTTGAGTTAGATATAGTATTTGAGAATATTCACGCTAAATTCTGTGAAGAAATGGGAGATGTCGAAAAACTAGTTGTCTGTCTGTTCACGTCGATGAAAGATCTACCGGATAATTGTGATGGGATCCTGGGGAATTTGAAAATCGAGTCAGGAGATGAGGAGCATTTTCCAAAACTCAGAGATCTGCAGTACTTGTTTGGTTCTTTGGTTATTAATAATACTCAATTAAAAGACTTGAACGAGCTGAACAATCTTCAGTATATTGCTGCATTATTCGGTGAGTTTGGTCGGATTTCGGATTTGTCGGATGAGTTTGGTGAGTTTGGTCGAAAGATTGAATCAATTTATTAATTTCAAAAAACTTTTCAGATTCAACCCCGGTGGTTCAGATTATAGGGAATAAAGAATTAAAGCATGTCACTATTCCATCTTTGAGAGTAAGACCTAATTTACAAGAATCTTGTTTCACACAATTATACCCATTTTTACAGAGCGTGACTGCGAGAGACTTCAATGCAAAGATCGAAAACAATCACCCTGATTCTCGAAAATTTGAGCAAGATGGCACCTGTAAACTAGTCGGAAAATTTGGACTCGACGAACGGTGGTATGAAAATACTGTCTGGATTAACGATTATGAATGTGGTATTGATTGAAATATAGGGAGTTGTAAGCATGAAAGTATTATTTTCAGATGAATGGATTGAGTACGTTGATTCTGGGACAAGAGGAACTATTGTGATTTTTGTGACTTTGATGGTTTTGGGAAATGTTTAATGTAAATTGTTTTATATTTCTACTCTTTCCAAGACTATCGTCGATGATTTCTTTGATCCTTTGTGAATAAGTCTTCGCACATTTTGATTACAAGCGATAAATATCATTCCGTTGAAAAATGCTAAGACCTTATATGTATTTCCTAAAGTCAAGCCTCACTAGACAGTCTTAGTTAGACCAAAGCAATGCCGGAAAAAGACGCGTCAGTAAAGTCGAAAAAAACTTGCTGGCGCAAATTCGGACGACTTTTCGAAAATTTTTGTCCTTGTCGATCTTTGGCTCTGTTACATTTTACACAATGTTATTGTTAGAAAGACATTCCATAAACTGAAAGACGTTCAAAAAGTGTAAAAATTTCAATTTTGGCGGAGGAAATAAAAAGATTCGGCAGTTTTCACAGGGAAACTTTAATAGTATAGAACTCCTCCAAAAACTGCAATTTAAGCCAAAAAATGGCGTCTTAAATTTGAATTCGTGCCGAAAAAACGAAATGCGTCAGTAGAATGTAAGGAAAATTTAACACCCACCCACCCAAGAAGAATTTTACACCCTAAGGGTGACGTTACCAGGAAAACCTGTAACTTTCTGAAAAAAGGCATGCAAGGCCTTCCTGTAATTCATCATACTCCTGTTTATAATTCCCAGGTACGTGAGTACCCGGGAGGATTCAAACCCGAGTCTACTGAAGTAAACCTCAGCCCAGATAAGTATAGACTATTACAGCGCCATGCTCGATCAGTCTAACCGGAACCGACACAGATAAGAATGGTGGGGGAAGTCAATAGAAAATAAATTACCCAGTTTTTGGAAATATCGATTATATTTTTGACGATTTCTAGATCAAAAGAAATTATCCCGTTTTTTGGGAGTTTCGATTATAATTTTGATGATTTCTAACCCGGGAGGATTCAAACCCGCGTCTACTGAAGTAAACCTCAGCCCGGATAAGTATAGACTATTACAGCGCCATGCTCGATCAGTCTAACCGGAACCGACACAGATAAGAATGGTGGGGGAAGTCAATAGAAAATAAATTACCCTGTTTTTTGAAATATCGATTATAATTTTGATGATTTCTAGAACGAATGAAATTATCCCGTTTTTTGGGAGTTTCGATTATAATTTTGATGATTTCTAACCCGGGAGGATTCAAACCCGCGTCTACTGAAGTAAACCTCAGCCCGGATAAGTATAGACTATTACAGCGCCATGCTCGATCAGTCTAACCGGAACCGACACAGATAAGAATGGTGGGGGAAGTCAATAGAAAATAAATTACCCTGTTTTTTGAAATATCGATTATAATTTTGATGATTTCTAGAACGAATGAAATTATCCCGTTTTTTGGGAGTTTCGATTATAATTTTGATGATTTCTAACCCGGGAGGATTCAAACCCGCGTCTACTGAAGTAAACCTCAGCCCAGATAAGTATAGACTATTACAGCGCCATGCTCGATCAGTCTAACCGGAACCGACACAGATAAGAATGGTGGGGGAAGTCAATAGAAAATAAATTACCCAGTTTTTGGAAATATCGATTATATTTTTGACGATTTCTAGATCAAAAGAAATTATCCCGTTTTTGGGAGTTTAGATTATAATTTTGACGATTTCTAACCCGGGCGGATTCAAACCCGCGTCTACTGAAGTAAACCTCAGCCCGGATAAGTATAGACTATTACAGCGCCATGCTCGATCAGTCTAACCGGAACCGACACAGATAAGAATGGTGGGGGAAGTCAATAGAAATTAAATTTTCCAGTTTTTTTAAATTCCGATTATATTTTTGATGATTTCTAGATCAAAAGAAATTATCCCGTTTTTTGGGAGTTTAGATTATAATTTTGACGATTTCTAGATCAAAAGAAATTATCCCGTTTTTTGGGAGTTTCAATTATAATTTTGATGATTTCTAACCCGGGAGGATTCAAACCCGCGTCTACTGAAGTAAACCTCAGCCCGGATAAGTATAGACTATTACAGCGCCATGCTCGATCAGTCTAACCGGAACCGACACAGATAAGAATGGTGGGGGAAGTCAATAACTTACCAATTTCCGAGTCCTTTTGCGTGATATGCAACTCTCCTCGTCAGGTCAACCATCGATTCGTCTCGGTCGCCATTTCCATTCCCATGTTTTCCATTTGTTCTTCCATTTGTCGATGTGCAGGCCATGTTCATCTCAGCTTGGCACGTGGTGCTGAAATAAATAGTTGAGTTCAACGTAAATGGTATAAGATTAGAAAGATATACATTAATAATATGTTGTGGGAAACTATAAGCAATAGAACAAAAAGGGAAAAACAAGAAAGACTTCGTTGTGGGCCGGAATGAGGGGAGAATGACTGAGTACTGGTCTACTAGCAGGTGCGCGCAAGAGGCGGAGTCTAATTCCTGCGTTCGGAAAGATTTCCCAAGGAGATAAGAAGGCAGATGGTAATATGTGAAGAAAATGCCAATGGTAATATACCGAGAGATAACATCTGCTATTTACTCAGACTGTCAAGTAAGAATCAATATTGGGGGCATTGTAAAAGTAACTTTACGAAACACTATGGCTAAATAATGAGCTGAGAATATTAATTGTTGGGGTAATTTAATATTTGCTTGAAATGTGTTGAAAGTGGGATTGTGGCTAGAATTTCAGATCAAAGAGAAGAAAACGGGTTTTCTACTGATATTAAAAAATTTCGCCATTTAGAAAAAATCTAATAAAAGGTAAAAATCATTTTGAAAGGAAACTCCCTACGGACAAAATCTCAATAATAATTATATGGTCATTAACATATACTACGGGCTTTCTAATGATAGAATCTTTCCACGAATCTCTTACTGCTTATTTGAAAAAATTGATGAGAACTTACGTGTTCATAATTTTCGGTTATTCACATTGATGACAACTTATGTGTTCATAATTTTTGGTTATTCACATTTCGCACTTATTTGTATCGATACGTGATGCATCCTTCGGTATCGAGCATGTCGTTGATCGGTTGCAATGTGCCTTCTGCTGGATGTATCTATCAGTTTTTACCTTGAAATTAAGAGTTGAGAAAGGGCATAGAAAAAGCCAAAATGGCTGATAATGTCAATTAGAAACAAAGAGAGCTCAAAAAGAAATGACTGCTCAGTGACGGAGTGAAAGGGACAACTGATTGTATTCCATCCGTCCAACCTCATATCTTCAGGGGGCGGGGCATATGCACTGTATACGGTCAGATTTCTCAAGAAGATAACATGGCAGGTGGTGTTTGTGAAGACAATAGACCGACATCTGTTGTTTATTTGTTTTATTGATTTTTAGGGGTCAGAAGAAAAAAGATTGGGAAAAAGAGGAAACGTGTTTGAAAGAGTGTAAAATCACCATGTATACCGGTAAAACTTCATCTTTCACCTCTCAAGTCTTCAGTTTTGTACCATAACATTTTCTCTGAGCAAATAACACTGGAGTCCTCAATTCCGAGCAGTTGGTGCGCCACAATCATTCAAAGCACTGGTCAGGGAGCGTCTCAATTAAAAGGGCCCTTCTATTACAGGTCTTCCGGTATTCACCACCTGATTCTTTTTTTTCAAACTTTGCTATCTCTTGAACAAATTTCTCTAGTCTCTGAGTATAAACTTGAAGCTCAAACCTGTATGTATAATATCAGTAATAACGGAAATTAGATATCTCGAAAAAACCAGATACAATACTCCTCAAAACTTGGGACCTTCTCAAATTTGGGAAAACTTGGAACCTTGAACGGTCGGATTAGAGGACGCACCTGTTCTTTCCCAGACGACTTCTCTTTTGTTTGATTTGTCACGTTTTTGTTTGACCTCAGCGACCTTCTTCCCCCTGATGCACGCCCTTTCCCAAGACTACATAAAATAGATAGACACTTTCCTATTGTCTCATTACTGTTAACACAAATCAATTATAGGTAAACAGGTATACGGTATACAGCTGCACAAATAGGCTTTTTTTCAGAAAATTACAGATTTACCTGGTGACGTCACCCTTTGGGTGTGAAATTCTTCTTGGGAGGGTGGGTCTAAAATTTTCCTTACATTCTACTTGCGTCAACAAAAATCGGCAAGTGCGCAAACAAAAACACGCTGAAAGCGCTACACCGCACCTTGCTTTACCGAAAGCGGGGGAGACTGTGGTGAGTAACAAAGTACTGTAATAACATAGATCGATTAGATCGAATACAGAGTAGCCCAACAACCGGATCTCACTACGACAGAGATTGGAAGATCATCAGAAGATTACTACAGAGGAAAGAATTTCTGTGGTGACCGTAATATCCTGGCAAATTTTTAAAACTTTTGAAAATAATTATTATACAAAGCAATTGAACCTCCTGGAATATTCTTGCTTAAAATGTGGAAGTTAATTTCAACAGATTTATTTTCACGATAAGTAGGAGCGATAAAACAACTACCATATGACTGAGAATCTGAAAATTAAATTCTGTTGCAGGTATTATCCGAAGTTCGACCATCCCCCTCCCCCCGTACGCCAGATTTGTCAGATAAGATAATGACCAATTCCAAAGCAATTTTTTGTATGCCTCCTCTCACGTCATCTGATATCTAGAATCTTCGAATATCAGCATCATGTAATCTTTAATAGTTTCTGAGTTCGTATGATCAATGTAAATATATTGTTTATATCTTTCTAGCCTACACATCTTTAATTATACACTAATGTTGATGCAAAAAATATCAAGAAGACTTTTTAGTTTTGTCTTTGCACACTGGCCACTTTCATTTTTATTCGTTCGTTTTTTTTCATTTGAAGTTTGTCATGTCTCGATTCAACATAAAAACTACTACTACAACTGAAGCGACTACAACTGATGCTACTACAACTGAAGCGTTCCAAGAATACGAGCTGCAATATTTCAAGTATGACATAGAAGATGCGGATTACTTTACAAGGAAGTCTAGTGTTGTATATCTTTTTCTGGCGTTATTCGGTTTGATTCAGAACGTTTTTCACTACTATATTCTTACTCGAAAAGATTTAAAAACAAAATTTATTTTTCAAATAATCAGAATCATTTGTGCTTGTGATATAGTGTTATTCTGCGGTACACTTATCTGGAATTATATGGAATATCAAGTACAAAGTCCGTGTAACGGCCCACGTCCCTATACGTATCAAGCGATGAGACTGATTATCATGACGCTGCAACCAACTGCTAAAAATATATCTGGTTGTTTAGTTTTGTTGCTCTCCTCTATGCACTTGTTTCCAAACTTTATTCCATCTACAGTGAATTTCTGGGTGGTTTCTGGATTAGCTGGGTTCAATGCGGCCTGGCAGATATGGTTCTATTCTCATTGGGATATTGTGGAAGCGGGAAGCTGCCCTGCGGCATTTGAATTTCAGAGTTATGAGTTGAGAACTGACTGCGAGTGGTTGTTCGCTCAGAAAATTACGCATGACTATCTAAAGAGTGTACCTGTGGTGTTGCACACTATTTCAGTTATAATTCAGTATTGGAATTTTGGGATTCGAAAGAAAAATTTGAATGAGGAGTGAGTAGTTTTCTCTTGTATTATAAGAATTTCAAAGGTTTTTGTTATTTTCAGAAAAACAATCTTGGTGTATCTTTTCTCATTGAGTTTTCTAACATCTGAATATATTGATGAATCTATTGTTCTATTCGATCATGTTCTCCTGGAACCTTATTATTTGATTCAGTAACCCCATCACCCAAAATTTTGTGTTTTCATACATTTCTCTATTCCAGACAATACTTTATTCGCTATCGAATCATAGCTAAAACTATCCTGACCATGGTCTATACCACTCATTGCTTTATATGTTTTGTGACGTCATCGGATTACTTGGCAGCTGTCAGAAAGTTTGCGAGGAGATGGAGAAGGAAGGAGGATTCGGTAAGAATAGATATTATAGAATTATTGTTTTTTTTTGTTGCAGAAGACAATTCAAGTGGATGTTCCGACAGCGTCTCTCACTAGAATTTCAACAAATATTGAAGCGTCTTGAGAGGTTTCTGATCTTTATTTCATTTCTTGTCATTTGTGTTTTGGGTGTAATAGAGTGATTTACACTACGCTCCCAGATTCTTTTTACACATTTATTGAGGATACATAAATATTTGACAAACAACAAAAAAACTGAAAAAGGAACAATCTTTCGGTATATATCGATTGGAAATCTGTTGTGGAAAAGTTGAAAAAAAAAACAAAATTCAACCGATTGTGCCCAATGAAAACATGAGTTTTTATTTTTCAGTTGTTTCTAAAAATGTATAAAGTACTTCACAGTAAGCACTTGGCACCATTCATTATTTAATTTAGTATATATTTGGAACAAGTAACCATACTTGCAAAGGGAAAAATTGCCAAAAAGCGCAAAAATGTCCAAAAAAGCCATTCTAGGCCGGCCCGCAACACAATAACAAATAGCCGTCCGGCTCGCAGTGGGTCACGGAGATAGAACTCGCCGAGATCTACATTTTGGTATATTTTTCAGATCATAATATTGAGTTTAAAGCGAGTTACGCGCCGGCCCGTGTCGGCCCGGTTTGCAAGTATGCAAGTAACATAAAACATATTTAATTTAAAATTACAACTTGAGAAAAATAATCTTGCTCAATATCAGCTTGTTGCTACGTGGCCGAATCCCAGAAATGAAATATATTTTCTGATTTATTTAACATCAACTGTGACATAACAAAAACATCTGTTTTGTTTATAGTCTAAGGAACTGAAATGTCATATAAAAACAGGTGATTTAGATTTTTACTCATACTAGTCAAAGACAATTTTTAGGCGCTTTACAACACATTCTTAACTAGTTTTATTAAATTGAAAGATATGGGTCTACCTCCTCTTATTCCCATTTTGATGTATCTTATTACATATATGTTGGCCTATCCATTGCTCATTTTTTTCACCGTAATGATAATTGTATCCTTTCCATTTTATGTCATTGTTTTCAACAAGAATCGTGAGAATGAGAAAACGGTAAGTAAATACATATGTCTGGAGCTAGCTGGGGGACACGACATTAAAATTGTTTTCAGCTCCCGTTCTACCCAATTATTCGCCAGTTTTATTTTCTTTCTTGTTACAGTTTAAGACACACTCTCTGTGAAACTCGAGCATGGCAGTGTACAGAAAAAAGTCAAACCGGTTTTCATGGGTCGGTATTGTGCATAGTGAGTACCCAGACAACTAATAAGACATTGGTCCATATTTCATTTGGCTCCGCCCCCTACCGTCTAAAATAGCCCCTAAGGGAAGTAAAAATTCTAAAAAAAAATCTGAAAGTTTTTTCGATTAAATTTTAACGGGAACGAATAAAAACCGTTATTTTAAGCACTTTTTGTGTTCATACCATATTTTTAGAACCTCATTTTCACCGAGAAAAAATGTCATTTTTGTAAAATTTTCTGGTTTTTTTCAAACTTTTGTTTATATCTCAAAAATCTTACGTTACGGGAGATGAGATCTTTTCAGATTCGAAATCTACATAAAATTTGGAGTATTATAAGCAGTGTCCGGTCAAAAATCTCGGGACACCTATTTTTGCTACAGAGCAAAATATGCGATTTTTTGAAGAATTTCAACGTATCCCTACTCATGAAGCAAAAATTCAATGTCGCCAAATCGTTTGAGATTTTGTCAGAATACTACACCATACGTGATCTATTCATTCCCAAAATTTCAGCTCATTCGGCTTGATCCCCGCCTCTCGAAGTTGTTGGAATTTTTTTCGGTTGGAACACTGAAAACTGACATAGTGATTTTCAAAAAAGCTGCGGATTGAACCAGATGAGCTGAAACTTTGGGAATGAATAGATCACGTATGGTGTAGTATTCTGACAAAATCTCAAACGATTTGGCGACATTGAATTTTTGCTTCATGAGTAGGGATACGTTGAAATTCTTCAAAAAATCGCATATTTTGCTCTGTAGCAAAAATAGGTGTCCCGAGATTTTTGACCGGACACTGCTTATAATACTCCAAATTTTATGTAGATTTCGAATCTGAAAAGATCTCATCTCCCGTAACGTAAGATTTTTGAGATATAAACAAAAGTTTGAAAAAAACCAGAAAATTTTACAAAAATGACATTTTTTCTCGGTGAAAATGAGGTTCTAAAAATATGGTATGAACACAAAAAGTGCTTAAAATAACGGTTTTTATTCGTTCCCGTTAAAATTTAATCGAAAAAACTTTCAGATTTTTTTTTAGAATTTTTGCTTCCCTTAGGGGCTATTTTAGACGGTAGGGGGCGGAGCCAAATGAAATATGGACCAATGTGTTATTAGTTGTCTGGGTACTCACTATGCACAATACCGACCCATGAAAACCGGTTTGACTTTTTTCTGTACAGTGGGCAACAGCTCGGTGCTCGAGTTTCACAGAGAATGTGTCTTAATTATTATGATTCTTTGTTGGCTTGCTGTTTATACAAATGTAGGTTTAGTTGTTTGGGAGCTTAGTCTGTATATGATTAGTAAACATACGTATCGTACTCGTAAAATAATATAAATGTTTGTTCGCTAGACAATTTTTGTTCATGTGAATATCTCAGCAAAATTTTCAGAGACTACGAGGTTTCTTCATTCATAGGAAGGCAGGTTTGTATAATCGGTTACTTGACAACGACTTTCGCATCGCCCATATTCAATTTTCTGTTGATTTTATTAGCAGTTCAAAGATTTCTCCTTTATTTTGTGGATGACTCGGAGAGATATTTGAAACTTGGTTCGAAACGTTGGACTATATTGTTTGCCTTTGTTTATTTTTTCCTAGTCACTGCGAATTGGGTTAATCGATTGCCTAAAATTATTATTATTTATTCGCTTGAGTTTACTTTGAATCCTGAAAACCTGTTACAAGCGAAGAATACTACAAATGATACATACTTTCCCGATTTATCAATTTCAAATACTCTTGATAACACACTAATGTACTTGAATTTCACTCTGGATGTTCTAGCAGGTTTATCAGTATTTTTGTATTTTCCAATGTATAGAAGTATTCGAAATCTGGCTCATCTTCCTTCTATAATCCAATCTCAGCCAGAAAAATACATCTCATATCAAGCAGTCTTCATTTCAACTATCAAATTGGTAAGTTTTTTTTATTAAGTTGTGTAAACTAAAATAATTGTGAATAGAAATAAGCATGTTCATAATTTCATTGAGAAATCCTTTCATACTTTTTCATTTCATATCACCTGGCTTACTAGAAAATTGGAAGTTGATCTCGGTCCCAAGACACTATGTTGTTGACGTGTTCTGAAGTATTTTTTTTATTACATTACAAAAATTAATGCCCTGATTCATTCAAAAATAAGAGACACTGTTAATTACTTACTCCGGTAAATACTTCGTGATGTATTCTCGGAAAGGTGCGAAAAAGATCATCAAAGAAACAATATTAAGTGATGAATGACTTGAAAACCATACAAGACACACGTGAGGTGAGAGTTGTATATATTCAAAATCTAACGCAAATCCAATGATATTCAGAATAACTGGAAGAAAACAAAGTGCAGATGTTGCGTTTTGTATCATTAGATTTCTGAGTGCTTCTTTATGTCGTTGGTAGTGTTGAGCAGATATTTTCAATTTCAGGTTTTGCATGATTTGGAAAATATCAAATACCAGTCGGTTCACGTCGCCTAACGGCGACTAAACCTCCTTTTCTACACCACCTTTCCGGTTGTTACAGCGCCTGCGGCGCTTCCCAAACGGTTGAGACTTTAGAGGTTTCAGAATTCTTCTCTAATTCTGGATCGTATAACTTATTCACTTGTTGGTAGTTTTTGTTAGCTAAGCAGCCCGTTCCGGTAGAGAACAAATAAAACATCTGTTTTTCTGATAATATTTGGACAAATTTTCTCAATGACATTTTTCCTGTGGAAAATGAAATTCAGTATGAGCGGTTTCTTCACTTCTAGAATTTGTTTCTTTTTTGAAGGTAACCGAGCTACGACAAAGTTCCTTATTCACAAATCACCATCACTTCTTGACCATTTTGCTTGAATTTGTTCTACTATTTTTTTTCTCTGTTTGAACATATTTTTCTGAAGCTTAGGAATGTGGAGACTTTCCTATTCATATATTCAAAAAATGCGCTTAAAATATCTTTTTGAGTTTTTGACTGATCGGCGGCGATATCGCCTCCCTCCCCAAAACCTTTCAAGATGTTTTCCATATACACAGAAATCTTCTTCATAGTCTGGTTTGATCCAAAATGTTCTGCTTTCTGAATTTTAACTATTCGGCGGCGATGCCGCCTCTCTTCTCTGGATTACTTCAAAACTATTTTGCATACTTCTACATAAGTTAAAAAGTTGAAGTACCCTTTTATTCAATCTATTTTGATTCCAACCCTCATTTACAGACTTGCAAGATTCCGGGCCGGCCCGCCGGCCCGGCCCGGCCCGGCCCGGTCGGCCCGGATTTGAATTTTTGAACTTTTTTCACTACAATTTTTTGTCCAAAAATTTATTTTCTGAAAATTTTTCATATTTTTCCTCAAGTATATTTTTCAAAAACCTTCGAAGCCTACAAAAATTGTTTTTAAAAAATATTTTTCAAAAAAAATCGGGAAATTTTCGAAAAAAAAAATTGAATTTTTTTCAGTACTGAACTTCCGGGCCGACCGGGCCGGGCCGGGCCACGGGCCGGGCCGGGCCGGGCCGGGCCCTGGAAGTTTTCATTCCGGCCCGGCCCGGCCCGGCCCGGCCCGGCCCGTTGCAAGTCTGCTCATTTATACCTGAAAGCGCTCCACAAAAGTTGGCAAATTCTTAAAGATCTTCAATGAAATGCACTTTATGTACAGGGTGTGGTATAAATAGTGATATACGCAAAAAACGTTACAACTTTTTTCAAAAACTTCAAAACATATTTTCCTTTTGACAAAAAATGTAATCTTTTTGAGTTTTTGACTGATCGGCGGCGATGCCGCCTCCCTTCCCCAAGAAGATGCGGACGGAAGTATTATGGATAAGTCAGTTTCTGACTCGGCGTTTGCAGGATCGTAATTTTTGAACACTTTGAAAGTTGGAACTCAATCACTCATTATGGCAGAATTGTAGCGGTGTCAACAGTGGAAAAAAAACTGGTGCAGATACCCACGTAACCCTTTTTATCTATGAAATCCTGACTGTAACGACGTTATTTACAACTTTCATATACTGGATGACTATGTTCCTATCAAAACAAAAAACCAAAAAACATTTCCGACCTAGCGGGAACGAACTCACCACCCCGTGCGTAAGAGTCATCTGCGTAGACCGCAACACCAAATACGCGCGGCCGGACGCTCTCGAGAGTGCAGTCAAGAAACACCGAGTCAGTAGTGTTAGGCTGATATTTTGAGCTTTCTACCACCCTGTCGGGACACACCTTTTCTCAACGCTTTTTACCGTTGAAATCGTCATCGTCTCCAGAAGACGTCAAAACAGACATTTTTGAAAAAAGAAAAATTCGGGCATCAACTAAGACACATTTCCAATACATCTATCCAGGTTTCATAAAAATCGGCCCACTACGAAGGGAGTTATGGCTGGCGACAAACAAATACACAAACGGATCTGTTGAATATTATTAGTAAAGATTATGAAATTTAAAAAAGATATGTTAATCGACAACGCAGTTATACAAACAAATATTCCTGAATTTTTCCCTCTCTGAAGGGCTAACTACTGCTGGATTTTGTCTAGCCAAAACTGTTTGAACCTCAACTCTCCATCAAAAATCAAGAACATTTATCTAAAAAATATTTACAAAAAAATAATAAAAACCACCAGTCCAGACATCAGAAGAAAATTTGATTAGCTATTACGCAGGTGCAACTGAAACTTGTGTTCTCTGAGTAACTCTGCTATTACTTGGTTGAGTCGAACCACTTGCTGTCACTCGGATCTAAAACAAAAACTTATTGTTGTAATCTATTTTAGATCAACTTACTGTATTGGTGTGCTTCTTTGAGTTGCTCAAAAAGGGAAACGTCGAAGTCACGGCATTTTGATATTGAGTTGATACGGCCAGACTAATGAAACAATGGCTCACGGTGTTCAGTGTTACAAATATATCCAGGAGTCCTTGGAGAAAGTAAAAAAAAGATCTGAAAATGTTGAAAATAGAGTTTTCGTTGTGAAATATAGAACAAACAATATTTCTGCATATTCATCATAATTTTGCATGAAGCAAAACGAAACAAAGTTCAAAATTCCATAGGACCCTTCAGATAACATGGATGACACTGTCATTAACATGATAACAGTAGTGGTGTTGTCTGATTTGGCACTGAAAAAGAAAACTACACAGATTACCGTAACACCTGTAATAGAAACGTTCCTTTATTAGAGGTGCCCTTCTAATACATAGAGGCGCACACTGAGAAGCGGTTTGAATTATAGTGGCACACTTTCTGATAGAAGCGCACCCTCAATATGTTTTGAAAATTAAACTTACTTTTCCTTTTGCCTTCCATTACTCATTAGCCTTTTTCTAGATTTTTGAGCATTTCTGATTTCTATAACCAATAAAAACGTGAGAATAGGAAGTAATATTGCTGGTAATAATTGAGTTAGTGCTCCAGCAACGTTATAAATAAAAGCAGGAGTTTCAGGATTCTTATTATCATCGCTGAGAGATAACTGATAACTAGGTACACTGAAGTTCGATGGGTATCCACATCTTCAACAATAGTAAAGTAGCATTCAAGAGACAAGGGCAAGAAGACCATGTTACACATCGGCCAAACTGATTCAATCCGTTTGCTATTTCACACAGTGTATCTGGAAATAGGCTCCGCCTCTTTTCATCTACTAAAATTATCGATTAAATTTTTTTTTAAATTTCTTTAGTTTTTGAGATAATGCTATTTTTCTTTAGAAATAAGTTTTTAAGGGTTTTGAAGCATATTTGTAGGTGACCTCAAATTTGTAGCTCCTATGCACCATAGTGAAAAACTACTTTTTTGTTAAAAAAATACCGATTTTCCTTGGTTTCTCCAATTTTTGAGGATGTCGGAGTACAGCGGGGTGACGAGATAATAGCAAAATAAACATTCTTGATACACTGGCTTTATAAAATAACATGTGCCTTGGCTGGCTCGCGGTGAATAACTTCGATTTTTGAGCAAAGTTTGAGACTGAGTCGAAAACTCAATATCAAAAGGGGTGGAGCCTATTTTCAGACACTATTTTTTACTCAGTCTCCCCGTGGTATTCATCATGTAGAAGAGCAAACGAATTGGATCAGTTTGGCCGATTGGTAACATGACCTGTGCGCCAATGGTCAAACCACTCATAATCCGCACTCACTTCTTAGGAAAAACAATTATTTCTGTAACTTCCAAACTGAATCGGATCCAATAAATAAACTCGATGAGGAAGTTAGGGATGAAAAGGATTGCTAAAGTTACGAGAGCACCATGAGGAGCCGATAAGAAGTCAAATTTGGAGTTCATTGCGTTTTTAACAATTAGAAATCGGAATAAAGCCATTGCACTAGCTATCCAAACGGATGATGGTCGTACAAAATTTCTTGTACAGTTGAACAGAATACTGCACAGCTGAAACAAGTAGCTATCCGGAATTCTGCTGAAAATAGACCGCAAATAAGAACTGTGAGGTTTCAAAACTTACCACTTAGGATTATCGGCTTCAGGAATCCACGTTGTCACTTTTATCCAGATAATATCATGCATAACAGAAACGTCACACGCCGCTATTCCAATCATCAAAATATTTATAGAACTTGAACGCATTGGTTTTCTGGTTAGTATAATCAAATGAAACAAGTTAACTAGCAAACTGAAAAACGCAAAAATATGTCGATGAGCAATGAGGAAGTTCAATATTTGTTCTGGAACAGTGAACTCGTAATCAAGAGCAGAATAGTCTAAGTCATCCATAAAAGCTCACAAATGAAGTGGTGTGGCATGTTCACATGTGTGTGTTATGGGAGAACAGGTGCAGAATTTGATTAGAAAACGCTTTTTTTTCGATTAGAAAAAGCTGATTTGGTTTCCAGGCAAAAGAAACAGTTTTTGGTTTCCTAAAAAGGCAGCTCAACGCTAACGTATCTGACGATCGAAGATGACAAAAGCGCGCGGGGGAAATAAATAGAATTCGCTAGAATAAACCGTTTTCAGTAGAACACAATAGAAAAAAGAAGTAGAAAAAGAAATATAAATGACTTGATCCCAGGAAATCTATACAATTTTATTTGTAGTTTAGATATTGATAGTATAATTGCTTTTTTGTTGAAGTTAATGTATAGGTAAAACAAGAGAGTAGATGAGCAAATGATTGTGATTTACTTGACAATTTCACATCATGGTTTTAATATGCAGACTGGATTGTAGCCTCGTGTCACGATTTTCGGAATATTCCTCGACTTTATGATTTTGGCTCGTTCCTTGTCCACCAATTTTTTCAGATCAATAGCATTTTCACCTTTTTTTTTAATCAATTTTTCTCCTCACTTTTTTCTTTAGGGTCAAATCATTATTAAAAAAAAGCGACACAATGCCAGTCATAGATTTTACTGAACCAACATGGCTACTTAACTGTTATCATGTGATAGGATTTATCTCTATTTTATTAAACTCGTTCGGCATTTATTTACTACAGTGCGCGTCATAAATATGTGCCACCCCCCCCCCCCCCCCCCCCCCCAAAAATGGGTGTTCCGTGGAAACGGAAGATTTTCGGAAAAAATGATTGTTATAATCAAATTCAGCGTGCAAAAAAACCTCTGTTCAGAAGTTTTTACAAAAATCTGCTGAAAAATTCGGCCAAGCCACAAAAAAATCGAAAAAACGACCGCGTCATAAATATGTGCCACCTTCCAAAAATTGAAAATTTGTTCAACTTTTCGGATATTTTTCGAAGTTTTCTAAACATTTATGATATTTAATTGATTGTTTACTTCAAAACAATTAACATTACCACATTTTTCATTTGATATTCATTTATTCACAACAAAATTTTAAGCGATAATTGCAAAATTGTCGTATTCTTAGGGTTATTGAGATAAGAAAGTGCAAAACCCCAAAATATTGAATATATGAGGGTCTAAAAATATTTATATAGAATGTCACTAACTCTATGACAAAAACAATTATGACTACAGACTCCTAACCCGTTCGTTTAGGCATGTTGAATCTCTTATGAGATACCTTCTGCATGCCCAAGTGAGATTGGGCAGTCAAATTGTCATCCTGGATGAGCTAGTGCCAGATTTTTAAAGTGTTCACACTCTTGCATGTCACTTGTAGATATTTTACAGACAACTGAATGACATTCGACTGATTCTTGAGTCTGTCGAGGATCCTGAGTAGCTACTGAATCCCAGTAAATAGTGTACAAGGTTAGATGCATTGAGATTTTGAAGTTTAGGACACAAAATGACTTTCGCCTCAGAATTCTGGTAACCGAGCGTAGAACTATTGTTTAAAAACTTCCAAATATATATTTTTGTCGACAAATATGTACAAAATTAAGTCCTGCCGATAACAGATGTCAAAATACGTGGTTTCTCACAGTTCCTGGGATTCAGGAGCTACTCAGGATCCTCGACAGAGTCAAGAATCAGACGAATGTCATTCAATTGTTTGTAAAATATCTAGAAATGACATGCAAGAGTGTGAACACTCCGGAAATCTGATACTAGCTCATCCAGGACGACAATTTTACAACCTTATCACATTTGGGCATGCAGAAGGTATCTCATGAGAGATTAAAAGTGCCTGAACGAACTGGTTGGGAGTCTGTAATCTTGAATTTTTTTGTCCTAGAGTTGGAAGCATTCTATGTCAATATTTTCAGATCCTGATTTATTCAATATTTTGGGGTTTTGCACTTTCTTATCTCAATAACCCTAAGAATACGACAATTTTGCAATTATCGCTTAAAATTTTGTTGTGAATAAATGAATATCAAATGAAAAATGTGGTAATGTTAATTGTTTTGAAGTAAACAATCAATTAAATATCAAAAAAGTTTAGAAAACTTCGAAAAATATCCGAAAAGTTGAACAAATTTTCAATTTTTGGAAGGTGGCACATATTTATGACGCGGTCGTTTTTTCGATTTTTTTGTGGCTTGGCCTAATTTTTCAGCAGATTTTTGTAAAAACTTCTGAACAGAGGTTTTTTTGCACGCTGAATTTGATTATAGCAATCATTTTTTCCGAAAATCTTTCGTTTCCACGGAACATCCATTTTTGGGGGGTGGCACATATTTATGACGCGCACTGTATTATTTCAATGCAAAAAATTGGAGTCTTTTCGATACTATCTTTTGATATACCAGATCGCTGGTTTTATGACAGATATTCATTCAACACTTTTGATGCAGATAGTTACCCTTTTCCCATTGTTTGCAGGGTATTCATTAAATTTCGTGGAATTGGTTCGGGATTTCCACTCATTTTTCAGTAGTGAGCTAGAAACTCGTAAATATTCAACTTTTCTTTGGCTTCAAGCAAGCATATTTTTGTTTCATATCGTTTCAATTTGAAATGCTGACAGTGTGTTTCGTGAAAAAACATCAAGCGGTGGCTATGATTGTGAAAACTTATGTGTTCCCTAATTATGTTGGATATCTCGGTTGGGCATTCTGCATCCTGAAATTCCCGATCCCTGGTTTTCTGTTGAAAAGTATTCATGTTTCAAAAGAAAAACAGCTCAAATTCATAGAAGAAGTAAGTTAAGCAAAACGGATAACTGAAACTAATCACGTTTCTCAGATTGTAAGAAAAAAAAACATTTAAAAACATTATTTCAGAATTTCCCTCAGTATTTAGCCAATTTCCAGTCCTTATCAAGTTTTGAAATTTATGCAAAAGAAGGAAACATGTATTTAATAGCGTTATCGCTTTGTATAATTTCGTTGTCAATTAACATATCTTTTCTAAATTTTATAATATTTGATATTTTCCAAATCATGCAAAACCTGAAATTGAAAATATCTGCTCAACGCTACCAACGGCACAAAGAAGCATTTCGGAATCTAATGATACAAAACACAACATCTGCACTTTGTTTTCTTCCAGTTATTCTGAATATCATTGGTTTCGCGTTAGATTTTGAATATGCACAACTCTTAACTAACGTGGGCCTTGTATGGTATACGGGTCATTCATCACTCAATATGGTTTCTTTGATGATCTTTTTCGCACCTTTCCGAGAATACATCACGAGGCATTTACCGGAGTAAGTAATTAACAGTACCCTTTATTTTTAAAGAACTCGGTGTCATTTCTAATTTTGCTAATGTAATTTTTTAAATACATTTCAGAACACGTCATCAACGTAGTGTCTTGGGACCGAGATCAACTTTTAATTTCCTAGTAAACATTGATTGATATTATTTATTCAAATCTTACTGGGAAACTAATTTCTCTAATTTGAAGTCAGTATTTACGTTTCTTTTATTCAATCACATAGCTGCTCTTTTGAGTTTCTGATGCCTACATTGGTATAGAAAATGAACGAACTCGTTGTGATCAATGAATTAAACCATATATGCACTTTTTATTTTTACATTTCAGCCACGTGTTTGTCATTTCTATTACAGGTGGAGAGATAGCAGGACCAGTCTTTGGGAAAGTCATGTGATTTCTTGAAGTTGGTACTGTCGTACTGTTGATCTTAGTTAGGAACACGTTGCAGTGGTGAACGTTGTTGATTGGCGTAAATGAGGATACGTTTGGGCTGGTAGTGATATAAACTTTTTCCCGGAGGAATCATACTCCCGTGCGCTAGTTTTCTAGCTGATCGTTTTCCATTCAGAACAAATTTTGAAATGCGTGATGCCCTTATTTTAACAGTACGTTAACATAGAACTAGAATAATGTCTGGAGGAAATGATGTCTGATTTTATTCGTAATGTTTTTTGAGAGTTCACGCTTTCAATTTGCAGATTTCTGATATCACACCTCATATCTTTTGATTTCAATAACCCATAACCGAACCCTGTTATCGGAAATATGTCTGGAATTCAAAGACAAAGCATCAAATGGCAAGTTTCTTTGTTTGAAGGAGGAAATTAGACTACTTCTCGAGAATGCTGCAATAGATACGATGAAATCAGAGCGAATGTAGCTGGGAAATGTTATTCGAGAAATATCCATTGAATTTTTTTTATACAAACGGATAAGGATGAAGATTGACAACATCAAGAAAAAAATCATAAAGTTTGGTATATCAGCACTTATTTACAATCTTTCACAGACATATGACTTCGAGCCTTTAAGAGTTGAGGTTAGCGAAATGTATCAAAAGGATTACGGTATTACGTTATCACATTGAAATGTTTTCGAGGTTTTCGAAGTATCATCCTGAACACTCAACCTCACAATCGAAACGATATCTTTATCCTTCTTCCCCTTCCAAATCAATCGTTTGACAACGCTTCTATACTGTGCGGACATACAAAAACACATGAGACAATGAGTTACAGAGTTGATACAAAGGATTATCAATACAATTGCGTCCAAGTCTTTGAAAAATGATCTGTAAATTTAAAAATGCACTTTTAATTACACTTTAATTACAAGGAACCCTTACTGCTCGTCGTATCCTTGGAAAATGTGATAATTGAAGTAATACAATCCCCCATAAGTGGCTTCGGAGATAAAAACTGAGACGGCCATAACAATTACCAGCTTGTAAGTGTTTGTAAATCTGAAAACACAAAAATATATCGAATTTTATTTCACTTATACAGTTTCTCACTGATCCCCGCTAACATTTCTCCGTATTCTCTCCGCTTTCAAAATTGCTCCAACCAGAGCAGCGGCCACCAGGATATACAAAACACTAACTGAAATCGCCATGTACCCATCAAACATGATATACTGCATTTCCCATTTTTCACCGGATATATAATGGTATGGAACGTAGCTCGGCGTTTTTTGTAATACGTCGCAGCTGAACCTTTAGTTTGTAAGAGATCGTTCTTAAAATTAAAACTTACTAAATAATTTTTTCAATTTTAGTTTTGAAAAAGAAGACTGAACTCCACGCAGCACAAACAATACCAAGTATTGCCTGAATCAAAAATCCATACTTCGGGGTCATCAGCCCTGCAATCGTATTGCTCATAGGGAACATGACAGATAGTGCCCGAATTGCAGCAATATACAATGCGAGGAAGCTCGAGCATCGGCGACCAAAAATCTGACTAGTTTCGGCTAAAACATCAACAATCGCATGATAGTATTTGGTTCCATCGTAGCACGGCTCAATGCTGTATACTATACCCCAAGTCATGGTGCACAAGACGATAGTACCAAGGGATTGTACGAAATCACACAAACAGACTCCGATCATTACCATGTATACCAAGTTGGATCTCAGCTCCTTACGAGTCAATACGAACAGATGGAATAAATTTATGAAGAAACTGATGCATGAAACAATGTCATAAGTTACGTGAATAGTATGGAGTACTTTCTCGTAGAACAACATGTTTTCGAAGAAATCATTAGTGGCAAAATCCAGGTCATACATATTACTCTCATCGAAGTGGAAAAATGAAGTCTCATCATAGTAGAATGGATCGACGGTTGTGGTTTTGGTTTTTGTGGTTTTCATATTGTTGGATAAAATAAAATAACTTGAAGCGAAAGTTAGAAGTTTGGCAAAGGCAAAATAATTTCTGGTATTTGGTGTTTTGTCTTTGAACTCTAGACATGTAATCAAGTGGGTGTTAGATATCAACTAGAGCAATTATTTCAGATAACAGGGTTCGGTTATGAGTTGTTGGAGTCATAAGACTGGAGTGTGATATAAGAATTCTGCAAATTGAATGCTCGAACTCTCAAACATTACGAAGAAAAGCAGACATCACCCTATTCTGGCATTACTGTAGTTTTATGAATTATTAAATAGGTCGATCCCAGAAAATCATTCAAATTTAATTGGAATTTTAAATATTGATAGCACAGTTGTTTTTTTAAAGTTAAAGCTCATTTAAAACAAGAGCATCAAGTTTTTCCAAAATCTGTTCTGACTGGAAAACGATATGAGGTGTGATATCAGAATTCTGCAAGTTGAACGCGTGAGTTTTTAGTAAACATCACCCAAAAATACAATTCCGAAAAGCAGATCTGCCCTCTCTGACATTACTGTATTGTGTTGATTTATGATTGATTTCGTTCAAATTTGTAGATACGAGAAAATCTGAAACACAGATAGTTAAACCAACATCGCTTCGAGAAAGTTCTCAATCGAAGAATTCCGAAAGAGTGAATGTTCTTTTATTTTTTGTTTTCGCTATTCAAACAGCATAAAATGTATTCTCAGTCAACGAATTGTTTTCTACTTTTGGTATTTCAAACCAGTTCGAATTCGGCACAGCGATCGGAAAAGAAGGGAAAGTAGGTATGATAGCGGTGACCTCGACAGAATTATAACTTTATAAATGATAAGAACACTTCTCTTTTTTCGGAAATGAGATTCGCAGACTTAGTATTCCCAGGATGATATCTTGTCCACTATTTCTTTCCCCACTTCTATTTATTAGTTCAGTCAGCACATGCATACGTATGATTCCCCCGGAAGATGTTTATATCAGTACTACCGCTCATATACTACCTGTTTCTACTCCAATAACAACAACACGCACTTCGACAACGTCTTCCTCCCCAGGACAAGCACCTGAAATTGCAACCACTTCAATACCATCTGTCGGGAACTCAGTCACGCCGACGCCTGCAACGCCTTCCACTGCAGCTTCTGTTACCACCCCGGCTACAACAATGATGACTACCACATCCGCTGAAGGTTACGTAATTTGTTGTATCAGTTGCATGCAGACGATTAGTCTCAAAATTGAATTACAGTATGCGACAAATGCGACGTCAACAAAATCGCACCGGACTTGGAGGATCCTGTAAACACTTACTTTACATTTGAGTGGGTCTCAATTTTTTGTTTGCAAAGTTATTTTTTTCTCCAGTGTCGACAAACCAGCGACGGGATGTCAAATGGTTTTCCAAGTACATTGCATGAGATCAGATACGATGATTTGTGAAAATATTAATATTTTTGTGAGAGATACCTGTCAGAAGATTAATTTAAAATATGGAATTTCAGGGAACGAATCCCACAGGAAACAGAGGAATAGCCACGGGGGTCACATTGAACTCAGTGTCATCGACATTGACCTGTGAAGCAGATGGTTCCTGGTCTGCAAGAGATGGAGATGTGTAAGTCGATCACAAGGTTTCAGAAATCTGTGTAGTTTTCAGAACGATGATTTCAAAAATTGTCTGTACATTCCAGGGATGTGTGCAACCTTAAAAATAGTCAATACTTTATTCAAGATAGAGTTTATATGACCTCAATAAACACATTATTAAACATTTTACAACGCAAAAGTTATCTATGATTTTAAATTCAATGTATTGTCGACCTCACAATAAAAATCAGGCCTTCATTTATTCGTTTTCTTTTTCTCCGCACCAGTCGTTTGGCCACACCTCTATACTGTGAGGACATTAGGAAACAAATCAAGCAATGGGTAACCGAATTGACAATGAGAAGGGTATACGAAAATGCATCCAGTTCTTGATAAACTTCTCTAGAAAAAAGAGTGTTCCGAGTTTTATAGATTACTGTAGCTTACTGTTCTTTATAATATTGAACATAGAAATAGTCAGTAATATAATAAGCTCCGTAAGTGATTTCCGAGAGGAACACACTGATAGTCATTACTAGAACCAGCCAGAATGTGTTAGATGATCTGCAACAAGGAGATATTTAAATTGAAATAATAACAAAAATCTTACGCGTCACTTCTCAACTTCTTCCTCCTTTCCTTCGCTTTACTAACTGCTACCAATAATATAATAGCCACGGCAAAGTAGGTACAGCTGATAAGCATTGCCATAAAACCATCAATTGCTAGATATTTTCTCTCCCATTTTTCCACTGCAACCATTCGATATGGAACGTAAGGAGGTATCTTAGAATCGTACTCACAGCTGGAATACCTTATCGAATATTGAACATTTTGCTGTATGAAACCTACTATTTTACTTTCTCAAATTTTTTATTATAAAAGTAGTAAGAGCTCCAGGTAGCCCAACAAACACTTATTAGCAGCATGACCATTGTCCCAAATTTTGGTTTTAACATCTTTGCAATCAAATTATTCAACGGAAACAAAACGGAAATTGCTCTAATTACTGCTATAAATAATGCAAAAAACGCAGAGCATCTTCGACTCATTATTTGTATTGATTTGGATAGCAAGTTGATAATAAGATGCGAATACATCACACCACCCCAGCATCCTTCTATTTTATAGATTATATTCCACATCATTACAACTTGAGTAACATTTCCTAATGATTGAAATATATCACATAGACTAATTCCAATCATAATGATGTAAACTAATTGGGTCCTTAGTTCCTTGCGAGTAAGAACTATCATATGAAAGATATTTACGAAAAAAGCAATAAAAGATGAAATGTCATAGATAAATTTAAAAGTCTCAACATATCCATCGAAAACTGTGTTGTCTTTTTGAAACTCATCAGTTATATAATCGTAACCCGGGTCGAAATAATAGTCTTTCCAGAATGGTTCAGTAGTGGTCTCCACGCTTCCAAACTCATAATGATCTTGATAAATATAGTAGTCTTTGGGCACTACGGGAGTAGTAGTTTTAGGTTTTTTGGTATTTGGGTCGGGGTAGTCAATTGGATTCGGAAGCTTTTTACGGCCTAGTTTCAACATGTTGAAAAACGGAGGCTGGAAATGAATGAAATAGAAAGAAAAAAACTCAAAAAACTAAAAAAGTTGTCACAAGTTTTACAATAATTATAGATTTTAAGAAGAAGTAAGGTACACTTAACATGATGTTTATCGAAATAGAAATTTTTCAAAGCAGCATCAAAGATTATTCTGAATGGGCATTTACTAGTCTGCTTTCACTTTTTTTTTGATTTCTGGCCATTTTTAAATATTACACACTACTCTTTGTGTTGCGGGATTAATATTAACTCGCAACTTGAGTCATAACTCCTGAGCCACCGGTCTCACAGCAGATTCACTATAATCTGCATAAGAAACAAATAAGATGGGCCAGCAAAACGCGTGTTCCGTGACCTTTCACTTGTTTCCCAAGTTCTCTCTCACTTTTTGAGGTGGTTTGGGCTCACCAACCCTACAAAAATCCTCAACAATTCTACACTCTCTGCGTTCGACTGTCTACCGATGGTGATGCTTGACACCGTGGGTCGGATGATCTTGTCTATTTGCGGGAGCTGACAGCAACCGCTCAGGACTGGCGTCAATGGACCTCTCGATTAGTCATGTTAATAGAGTTGTTGTTGCTCTCGCACTTTAAATGTAACATGAGCTCACCGTCCTTCCAACGTGTCACGACACTTATACATTAGCTGTGACTGAGGATGAACATATAGATTTTTCCACTGTTAACATTTTCATTGCATGATTAGAGACATACAGAGCAGATAACAGAGATAAATATCATCAGTTCCTTAACCAAACTGTCTCGTTATTCATTCAGTGCATACTTTCAGGAAATTTCTGGTGAAACTCTCACATCAGGAGTTATTCTTCGTTTTTGCAAACTGAAAATTTTACAATAAAAAATCAGTTCAATTGTACGGCTTTCACTCACAATGTCATCTTTTTTGAAGCATACTCTCTGAATGGAGGAAAAAATAAAAAGAGTGAGATAATATTGATTGATGAATGAGCAGTAAACAGTACTAGACATATCGAACCAACAAATTGTGCATATCGAAATTCCAAAACGATAAATGCCACGACTAGAGAAACTGGAGATACGCAAAGAATAGTAGTTGTGGCTTGTACAATTAAACTTCTTATCGCATCTTGGTGCTTTTTGAATGTTCCAGAAGATATTTGCAGTTTCAGTACACGCATTAGTCGGAAAATGTCCATAATAATGAGAGCTAGCAAGGAGCAAACAAGAGATAAAAACGTAATAACAATTGCTACAATAAAAAAATATGTACTATTTTTTATATACAAATCAAAGTGTGGTAACTTTTGAAAATTGGGCAGATATTCAGGGTAGAACTGAAAATTTAAAGGTAATTAACCTACTATAACTTATCAAACCTCCGCAATATAACTAAATTGCTCATCTTTCTGCTCGTAAACAACATTGACACAGACAGTAACGAGTAGAGGAGTAATCAAACAACAAAAGTAAAAATAAAATAACAGAAAATTTGGTACAATATGTGTTTTTAATATGATAGCAATGGCTTGATGTTTCTTAATGAAGCTCAACGTCAGGGATTCGAACTGTAGTGACACAATGCTGGATGCGATTATCTGTGAATCAGAAATTAATTTAAATATATCAGTTTGACGGAAACTTACAACATTATAGTGTAATGAGACCCCAAACCACTCAGTAAGGATACCAACAGCGTGTCCTGCTAAAAATGGGAAAAGTGGAACACATTGCATTAGAAATGTGAAATCAATGTCAGTTAGAAAACACATACATAGATATGCCAGTAAATAAAATCGAAAAGTTCCCAGTTTTTCACATTGAAAAATAAGCAAGTAAATGCCAAGGGAGTTCAGAAAAATTGAGATGATTCCAGTAACATGATAACATGAAACAATCCAATAAGGTTCGGAAAAGTCTATGTTATATTGCATGTTGGGGAGTAAAAGTGACTGGACGGCTGATAATCATAGCTCGAAATTTAGTACGTTGTGAGACAAAGACAGGTGCAATATCATTAAAAGAGCTATTTCTGATAATTGCGGAAGTGAAAACGTATGAACTATTACCTTAAGTCATAACTCCAGAACCAGAAGTCTCAAAGCAGATTCAGAATATTCGGCATGAGAAATGAATAGAATGGCCCTCAACAACACTTTTTGAAATGGTTTGGGTTTACCAACCCTATAAACCTCCTCAACAATTCTACACTCTCTGCGTTCAACTGTCTACCGATCATGATACTTAACACCGTCGGTCGGAGGATCTTGTTCACTACTTGCGGGAGCTGACAGCAACCGCTGAGGACTGGCGCCAATGGACCTCTCGATTAATCTTGTTAATAAAGTTGTTTTAAAATTTCACGTCACTTGGACTCCCCGTCCCTCTAACGTCTCACGCTTATACAGTAGCGAGCATAAGTGAGGGCAGATTCATACTTTCTTGTGTATCTCTGCTGAATCATGTCCATTTTGCAAAAACTTTTTTTTGGCAGATAACTAAAACATTCAGAAATACGAAAATAAGTTTTTTGAGAAAATCAACACTTTTAATTTTATCGATAATCGATTTTTCCTGACCGTGAAAGATGTACCAAAAGACGTGTTTTGAGTTTTTCTACAAAGCACTATCAAAAAATTACATTTTTAGAAAAAAAAATTTTTCAATTTTTTTCAGTCAAAAATTTTGTATATCCCATTTTTTTTCACAATTTCCGATATTTTCTGACTATAAAACGAACAAAAAACACAAACATGTGTTTTATTATCTGCGATAAAGCATTTTGCATGCAAATTTTAAAAGTATGTTGGTTTTATAGCCAGAAAATATCGGAAATTGTGAAAAAAATGAGATAACATTTTCATTGCATGATTAGAGACATACAGAGCAGATAACAGAGATAAATATCATAAGTTTCTTGATCAAACTGTCTCGTTATTCAATCAGTGCATACTTTCAAAAAAGAGCAGCTGAACCTCTCTTCAGTTGTTATTTTCGCTCTTCAGTTGTTATTTTTCGCTTTTGCATACTGAAAATTATACAAACAAATCATTAATTCAATAGCAGTGTTTTCACTCACATTGTTATCTTTTTTGAAGCATACTCTCTGAATGGAGGAAAAAATATAAAGAGTGAGGTGATGTTGATAGATGAATGAGCAGTAAACACTACTTTAAAAATGGAACCAACAAATTGCGCATATCGAAATTCCTATAGTGTACTGAGACTCCAAACCACTCATATAAGATACCAACAACGTATCCTGCTACAAATGGAAATAGTGGAACAAGTTGCATTAGAAATGTGTGATGTATGTCAGTTAGAAAACACATACTTAGATATGCCAGTAGATAGAATCGAAAAGTTCCCAGTTTTTTACATTGAAAAATAAGTAAGTAAATGCCAAGGGAGTTCAGAAAAAATGAGATGATTCCAATAACATGATAACATGAAACAATCCAATAAGGTTCAGAGAAGTCTATGTTATATTGCATTTTGGGCATATTCACTATAATCTGAATAAGAAATACATAGTATGAGTCTTAACAACTGCAAGACACGTGTCCCGTGACCTTCCATTCTGATATCATCACTATTCTGGACGTGCTCCAAACCCAACCTGATGATCTTACGGTAACTATCTACCCTACATTTTCCGTGCATTTAATAAAGAGGAAATCGTCAGAATGTCGTCGTCTCTTAATCATTCTTATGTTTTTCACTGCTTGGGGAAGCTGAGAGCAACCACCCATGACCAGCGGCTTCATTGGAAGGGAGACTCAACTACTGGTGCCTATGGATCTCTCGATTAGTCATGTTAATAAAGTTGTTGTTGTTCTCTTCCTTTTTGCTCTTCTGGCACTGTTGAGAGGGCAATGAAGGTAGCGGTCGGAGACTGACTGCCTCTCAGAAGAAATATAAAATCGTCCCAAAATAAAGTGTGTGCGGCATGTTTATAAGATAAACGATGTTAGAAAGAACACAAAAAGTATCAGTGACCCGTTTATTAAACCTTCTTCTCGGAAATATCCTCGAAGAATAACCAAAATAGAGAAAGGGTGATAAAAAAGAGAATAAAAGAGAGCGACGTGTCCAGAGGAGATGTTGAGTCGACGAAAGGCAGGAAGACAAACGCGGCGGGACTGAAAGGCGGGAAAAAGAGACAAAAAGTCCCAAAAACCGGAAGTAGAAGAATTAGCCTAGACTCTCAAACTCGCGCTAGATGCTGATGGCACGGAAAAATATAGTGCTAACATCAGATCTCCTCAACAACTCTCTCAGTGCGAAGACGGTCGGTAAAACGACCGTCGTCGGCGGGAAACACGAACGAACTGAATTACTCTGGCTTAAAACGGCTAACATGAGCAATAACACGCGACGCGACCGCTCGCGAGTGACGACATACGCGTCTACTGCGAGAGAGCGTTACGGAAGAGAGAGTGTTGGGTTTATTGGAGCGCATTAGCTGAATTTGGAGTTTTAGAGAGGGAATTTGAATTATAATTATTTATAATAATTTAGAATAATTAAATATAAACCAGATAACTGGAAATAACGATGATAATTGTAACATTGTTAATAAACAGATTGAATAAAAGGTAATTAAAGGCTCCGATGGTCCTAGTTTTGTGGGCAAAACCAGAGGGGACCGTCGGATTGCCTTTGGTAGCCAAGTAAGGGGGTAACCAAAGGGGGAACCTTGGCTACAGGCACCACTCTAAGTGTGACACAGGCTCACCGTCACTCTAACGTGATCCAAACTGTTAGATAAGTTTACACATTTCATATTACTTGAATTAATGACACATATTTTCACTCATAGTCTAAAGTTTAGTTGGTCTTATAAACTGAACAGGTGATTTTCCTCACCAGGCATTGAAACAGATTTAAAATTAGACTCAAAAAGGGCTCCGGGACATTTCGACGCATTTGTTACTTTGATGACATCACGTTTACTTTTATTTTCAGTGGTATTTTGTGGAGAAACGGGGTGCAGTATTTTCAATAGTAACTTTGTCTTATAAAAATTTTAACTAGAACATTTAAAAAAAAGTTTATTACATGAAAATTTTAACATCCAGAGAAAAGAACAGAGATAAATATCACTAGATTTTTAACAGATTTTCTCGTTATTCTAGGAGGAAATACTTTCAAAAACCAGTTCATGAACTTCTCACAACAGTTGTTATCTTTCGCTTTTGCATACTGAAAATTATACAAACAAATCATTAATTCAATAGCAGTGTTTTCACTCACATTGTTATCTTTTTTGAAGCATACTCTCTGAATGGAGGAAAAAATATAAAGAGTGAGGTGATGTTGATAGATGAATGAGCAGTAAACACTACTTTAAAAATGGAACCAACAAATTGCGCATATCGAAATTCCTATAGTGTACTGAGACTCCAAACCACTCATATAAGATACCAACAACGTATCCTGCTACAAATGGAAATAGTGGAACAAGTTGCATTAGAAATGTGTGATGTATGTCAGTTAGAAAACACATACTTAGATATGCCAGTAGATAGAATCGAAAAGTTCCCAGTTTTTTACATTGAAAAATAAGTAAGTAAATGCCAAGGGAGTTCAGAAAAAATGAGATGATTCCAATAACATGATAACATGAAACAATCCAATAAGGTTCAGAGAAGTCTATGTTATATTGCATTTTGGGCATATTCACTATAATCTGAATAAGAAATACATAGTATGAGTCTTAACAACTGCAAGACACGTGTCCCGTGACCTTCCATTCTGATATCATCACTATTCTGGACGTGCTCCAAACCCAACCTGATGATCTTACGGTAACTATCTACCCTACATTTTCCGTGCATTTAATAAAGAGGAAATCGTCAGAATGTCGTCGTCTCTTAATCATTCTTATGTTTTTCACTGCTTGGGGAAGCTGAGAGCAACCACCCATGACCAGCGGCTTCATTGGAAGGGAGACTCAACTACTGGTGCCTATGGATCTCTCGATTAGTCATGTTAATAAAGTTGTTGTTGTTCTCTTCCTTTTTGCTCTTCTGGCACTGTTGAGAGGGCAATGAAGGTAGCGGTCGGAGACTGACTGCCTCTCAGAAGAAATATAAAATCGTCCCAAAATAAAGTGTGTGCGGCATGTTTATAAGATAAACGATGTTAGAAAGAACACAAAAAGTATCAGTGACCCGTTTATTAAACCTTCTTCTCGGAAATATCCTCGAAGAATAACCAAAATAGAGAAAGGGTGATAAAAAAGAGAATAAAAGAGAGCGACGTGTCCAGAGGAGATGTTGAGTCGACGAAAGGCAGGAAGACAAACGCGGCGGGACTGAAAGGCGGGAAAAAGAGACAAAAAGTCCCAAAAACCGGAAGTAGAAGAATTAGCCTAGACTCTCAAACTCGCGCTAGATGCTGATGGCACGGAAAAATATAGTGCTAACATCAGATCTCCTCAACAACTCTCTCAGTGCGAAGACGGTCGGTAAAACGACCGTCGTCGGCGGGAAACACGAACGAACTGAATTACTCTGGCTTAAAACGGCTAACATGAGCAATAACACGCGACGCGACCGCTCGCGAGTGACGACATACGCGTCTACTGCGAGAGAGCGTTACGGAAGAGAGAGTGTTGGGTTTATTGGAGCGCATTAGCTGAATTTGGAGTTTTAGAGAGGGAATTTGAATTATAATTATTTATAATAATTTAGAATAATTAAATATAAACCAGATAACTGGAAATAACGATGATAATTGTAACATTGTTAATAAACAGATTGAATAAAAGGTAATTAAAGGCTCCGATGGTCCTAGTTTTGTGGGCAAAACCAGAGGGGACCGTCGGATTGCCTTTGGTAGCCAAGTAAGGGGGTAACCAAAGGGGGAACCTTGGCTACAGGCACCACTCTAAGTGTGACACAGGCTCACCGTCACTCTAACGTGATCCAAACTGTTAGATAAGTTTACACATTTCATATTACTTGAATTAATGACACATATTTTCACTCATAGTCTAAAGTTTAGTTGGTCTTATAAACTGAACAGGTGATTTTCCTCACCAGGCATTGAAACAGATTTAAAATTAGACTCAAAAAGGGCTCCGGGACATTTCGACGCATTTGTTACTTTGATGACATCACGTTTACTTTTATTTTCAGTGGTATTTTGTGGAGAAACGGGGTGCAGTATTTTCAATAGTAACTTTGTCTTATAAAAATTTTAACTAGAACATTTAAAAAAAAGTTTATTACATGAAAATTTTAACATCCAGAGAAAAGAACAGAGATAAATATCACTAGATTTTTAACAGATTTTCTCGTTATTCTAGGAGGAAATACTTTCAAAAACCAGTTCATGAACTTCTCACAACAGTTGTTATCTTTCGCTTTCGCAGACTGAAAATTTACAAACAAAACATAATTTCAATAGTAGTGTTTTCACTCACAATGTCATCTTTTTTGAAGCATACTCTCTGAATGGAGGAAAAAATATAAAGAGTGAGATAATATTGATTGATGAATGAGCAGTAAACAGTACTATACAAATCGAACCAACAAATTGTGCATATCGAAATTCCAAAACGATAAAGACCACGACTAGAGATACTGGAGATACGCAAAAAATAGTAGTTGTGATTTGTACAATTAAACTTCTTATCGCATCTTCATGTTTTTTAAATGTTCCAGGAGATATTTGCAGTTTCAGTACACGCATTAGTCGGAAAATGTCCAAAATAAAGAGAGCTAGCATAGAGCATGCAACGGATAAAAACATACATATAATTGCTGCAATAAAAACATATGTATTGTTTTTAAAATACAATTCGAAGTGTGGTAACTGTTGAAAACTGGGCAAATATTCAGGGTAGAACTGAAAACGTATTGGTAATAAATCTACTATCACTTGTCAAACCTCCGCAATGTATCTCAATTGCTCTTCTTTCTGTACGTGAAAAGCATTGAAACAGCAAATAACGAGTAAAGGAGTAAACAGAAAACAAAGATAATATAAGGGAAACAGAAAACTTGGTAGAGTATTTGTTTTTAATATGGTAGCAATGGTTTGATGTTTCTGAACGAAGCTCATAATCAAGAGTTCGAACTGTAGTGACATCATGCTGTCTAGGATTATCTGTAAATCAGAAATAAATGCAATTTTATCAGTTCGACGGAAACTTACAACATTATAGTGTAATGGGACCCCAAACCACTCAGGTAGGATACCAACAACGTATCCTGCTAAAAATGGGAAAAGTGGAACAGCTTGCATTAGAAATGTCACATGTATGTCAGTTAGAAAGCACATACTTAGATAGGCCAGCAAATAAAATCGAAAATTTCCCAGTTTTTTACATTGAAAAAGAAGTAAGTAAATGCCAAGGCAGTTCAGAAAAAATGAGATAATTCCAATAATATGATAACATGAAATAATCCAATAAGGTTCAGAGAAGTCTATGTTATATTGCATGTTGGGAAGAAAAAGTGACTGGTCGACTGATAATCATAGCCAGAAAATTAGTTGGTTGTGAGACAAAGACAGGTGGAATATCATTGAAAAGTGCTATTTCTGTTAACTGCGGAAGTAAAAACTTATGAACTCGTACCTCAAGTCATAGCTCCTGTGCCACCCATCTCACAGTAGATCCACTTTAATCTGCATAAGAAATAAATAGAATGAGTCTCAACAACTGCAAGACACGTGTCCGGTGACCTTCTACTCTGATATCATCACTATTCTGGATGTGCTCTAAACGCAACCTGATGATCTTGCGGTAACTATCTACCTAACATTTTCCGTGGAAGAGGAAATCGCCAGAATGTCGTGGTCTTTCAATCATTCTACACTCTCTGCGTTTGACTGTCTACTGATGATGATGTTTGACAACATGGTTCGGAGAAAGATATTTTTCCCTTTTTAAAAAGTTTTCTCGCCTAATCATAAACAACACATTGAATTAACATCTCGAAAAGCAATTATAGTTGGTCACATTTTTTGAAAGGTATTATTGTGGAAAATTGCATACTTGAGCGAAAAATAATAAGAGAGACCTGTCTTTCATAAAATTCTACAAGTGGCTTTTGGCATTGATTTTCGAAATCATAAAACGTTCACACCATTCTTGATACTATGTGCATATCCATATGCTTCATTGTTTACATTTTTCTAATTCCTTTCTCCCTTGGAAACAATGACAAGGATTTAAAACACGTTCTGGATGCCTATAAAGAAAGTTAGTTTCATATAAAGAAAGTTTTTTTTATTCTCTATCAGTTCTTAACTTTCAGACCCCGATTGTGTCTTCAATTACACCCAATTCAACTCCACCACTATTAAATTTTTTCCACAATGTGAGATGGTGTATGCTATAATTGTTATCAACTCTGATACTGATTTATCGGGGGCTCAAATCAAAAATAGATTAAAAAACATGAACACGCTGGTTGGCGGGATAATAATCGAGAACTCTAACATTACCAGTTTCTCAATTCTGACACCTGAAAAGACCAGAGGTTATGTTGGCTTTTATTGTGAGACATGTGAGTTTATAGACTTCGTGAATGAGAAAATGAGGTTTTCTTCAGATGGGTTATTTCTTAAGAACAATTCATATCTCACGGATGCCAGTATGTTATCGAATATCCGTTTGTACCCTGGAAACAGTCAGGGTGATTGTGTGATCCAAGTGAAGGATAATAAGTTGCTAGATATGGAAAAATTGTGTGATAATGGGTGGCTGGCAGAGTCTACAGATCTAACAACAACTGGAAACTTGAAAAATTGTGGTTAGTTTTTTTTCTACTTTAATGTTTCTAATTAGAAGTATTCAGGTTGTCAAATTAGTGAAATCTCGTCATCTGCTCAGAATTGCTCTGCCACTTATAACGGGATTCAGTTACTCAACGTTTCAGTCAATACATCTCATTTTTCAAATATCAAGCTTGTCAAAGGAATAATCAATATCCAAGATACAAACATTCAGAACTTATCTTTTCTGAAAAGTTTTCAATACTGGACGGTTAGAAGCGACAAATCAATTATTCTCAATCTTCAGAATAATCCAGAGATGACCAGATTTTTATTACCGAAAATTTGGGTATCTGCATAACTTTTTTTCAAAACGTTCTAATTTAAAAATGTTTAAGAATATTGAAAATAATGCTCCAGATGGAATTACTCTTGCCAACTTTGAGAATTTGCACCCTGATTTCTGTCTGTCTCTGTCGGAGATGATGATCCTGCTCGAACTGAATTTACCTTTTGTGAATCTTCAAGCAAAATTCTGTGAGGACCCTGGAGATATTGTGGAGCTGATTTTATGTCGGTTCTCTTCGATGTACGATTTGCCGAATAACTGCGATATAGTTCTGGGAGACTTGAAGATAGAGAAAGGAGATGAAGATGACTGCACCAAACTGAATAATATGAAGTATTTATTTGGAGCATTGATTGTCCAAAACACTGAATTAACAGATTTGGACAATTTGGCAGCTTGCAAACATATTGTCTCTTTAAATGGTAATTGTTTATATGTATTTCAAAGCTCAAAACATATTGAGTTCCTAATTTCAGATTCATATCCAGTGATTCAATTCATTTCAAACAAGAAACTCAAAAATTTGGAACTTCGATACATTTATGTTTGTCAGAAATGTATTCTAAAAACTTTCAAAAAATATTTCAGAGTATAACGACCCGAGGCAAAAGAGAAGCTATAATTCAGGACAACGATCTTTTCAAAGCAGAACTAGGCAATCAGTCCTGTCAGCTTTTTCAATCTTATACTGAATACTCTGAGTTCATGACAAGATTGGTGTATACTGGAGGGGATTGTGGTCTATATACTTTTTAAAACATTTTACCAAATACATGAAAATCTTTTAGGTGCTCGCGTGGATATCAAACAGATTTCTACTATCAGTACTAACCTCTCATCAATTTTAGTGACCGTGCTTATATTATTCATTTTTTGAATTAACTTAATAACACTTTAATTCTGCATCATTTAAAAAGGAAGGCCCCACTATCGGCAGTAAAATACCGTTGAAAGGCTCTAACTAGTGATGCGAAAATGGCAATGCAGGTGTGCCAGATATCAAAGGAATATGATCTAACTATAAGAATTTGATTCTTACAGAATGGAAACATTATTACTTCTATTTATTTTATTTATTGAAACGAATGAACAAGTCACTGACACGTTACATTTGAAATAAAGTTGGATTAAATTTAATATGTAGGCAGGGCGCAGATTAAAATATGGGATTTGAGGGTATATCTAAAGACAAACATTGATAATCACTACCAAGTCGCTGAAAAAACCGCTTAGTTCATAACAATTGGAGAATTCACATTCTTCGATCCTGTCTGATTTGTACTTGGCTCTGTTTCCACGGTACTCAATAACTGTTTACATTTATCCAAAAACTGAATGATGAGTTCTGGAAGATGTACACTGAACAAACGATATTCATACGTCAACTCACTTTTTGCAGCTTTTTTGTAGTCTGCAACGATATACATAACAATGATAGCATCCATTGCTGGGTACAATGTGAAGGCGCAGAGGAATATTCCAGTTGGTAGATCACACTCTAGATCTAGTAGAGGAAGGTAGATTATAAGCATCACAGGAGAAAACAGAGTTATAGTGGGCGTCACAATCTGGAGAATAAGAGTCTTGAAAAATTGCTTGTGTAGGTTTCTCAATGAAATTGAGAGCATTTGAAGCTTTTCCTCCATGCCAATATACATAAAAATAGCACAATAGATGATTACAGTATACTGGATAGCCATGATACATGTCATGGTAGTTGTCGACGAAATATTAAACCATCGGATAGAACCGGTAGCGTCATAGGCAACGACGGCTACACCCGAAACCTCAGATATGTCGAGATTGAGTTTTTGAAGCATATCAGAGCTGAAGTAATAAGCTAAAAGTAATTTCATTACACTCGACTTGCTTCAAGTATCCTTTTGAGTATTCGTCTATTTTATCAAAATACAAAATCCCCAGAGCCCAAGCAACACCGAAGAACACCGAATAGACAACAGAGATCATAAACTTCCATCCTTTGAAAAAGCGGAGTTTCGTTTCACTGAAAAGCAACACTTCATCACAATTCGTTTCCGAGAGAACTTACTCAAAAATCGCCCAGTATCGATATAAAAATTGAACCGATAGCATGGAGATGGTAGATGCGTACACTCCAGTGTATAAGCACAAACAGAAGGTTACAACGTCTTGACTCATTCCAAATGGGCGACTGGTACTATAGAAGACATAGCCAGCATTGTGAGAATACACATTCTAAAATTAGAACAAATGTAATGTTTCCTATTACACGATTACCGGATAAAGAAGTAGCTCCATCGTTGCAAAAAGGATACCAACTGTTGGAAAGAAAATCAAAAAAAAAAAAACTGTAAGAAATATCAAAATGTAGCAGAAAAAAGTGGTAGAGATAAACCCAAACTGAGCAATAAGCTGGGCGATTTTCACATAGATAGTGAAGGATTTCGATTCAGAAGCGTCGGGCATTTTCAGAATGATGATAACGTTCTGTTGGCTAACTATACGCTGGTATTAATGTTTTTGAATAAAGATATATGGCAGACAGGAAATTGTATTACAGACTATTGTTTTCAGACTGTTTTTGATCAGATCTTATAGACTACGTCTGTATGACAGGAAATTGAATCGTATAATATTGTTATCAGAATGCTTTTAATGTAAAAACGTTGTGTGTACCCGTATTAAGATAATTACCGTAAAACCTGTAATAGAACTACATGGACTTCTATTTTTCCAACACATTCAGGCGTACTTTATTAAAATGTGAACTTCTATTTTTTAAAGATGAGAAGAACCATTCGGATATTTTCTCAATGAAACCTTAAACACTCTTGATAAATTTAAACAAAAAAAGAAAAACAATTCTCAATAACTTTTCGTCGAATCCTTTGATATATTTCCAGTTGCCACAACTATTGTCTCGGTCCTTGTAGGCTCGTTGACCTGAAATCCGTGTCATTCTACTGCTGTCGTCATTTTAATTCTTACTTTCGTCTTAGCCCTTCTCCAGAAATGTTTCAGAGCAACTTCCCGATAATGTGAAGACATAAACAAACAGACAAAACAGTGAGTCACTGAATTCAAGGTGAGCAATGTTTTGGGCACATGCGTCAGCATCATAGTTAGTTGTCTGAAAGTTAGAGTGGAATTTGATATGTTGATAAAAGTACATTGACTCTTACACTCGAAAAAATGGAATGTTGTCGTTTGGATAAGGCCATTTGCTAAAAATAAAAAGAATACTGTATCCAAGCGTAGCTATCAAGAAGGAAACTGTCATTCCAATTATCAAATTTGAAGTGTTTTCTTGTCTAAAATTTGTCATAAAACAAGAAAATTAATAAACCGATTGATTACTTTTCAGTTCCCAATCTCTTCCGTCGTTTCTTCGCAATCTTGAGCGCTACCAGAAGAATTACAGTAAGAAAAGTGTAGATCACGGTGAGCACTAATATACTGAAACCTTCTGTGAGTTCGTGTTGTGCCACTTTTTCATCTTCGAGTCCATTAAAATAGCAACTGAAAATCAAATATCTTGCTTTGGTGGGTCGGAGTGAAACTCACAATGACAAAACATCTTTATGGGGTTTCGCCCGAAGATAAAACTCTGCGTACCAAATTCCCAAAATAAGATAAAAAATGAACACTATGAAAATTGCTGTGGAAAGTTTCGTCAATCGATTTGCCACCGCGCTCATAGAGAACATAACAGAGACAGTGCGGATGAAAGTCATCGACAAGGCAAGTACTATGGAACTCATTCTCCCAAATTTTTGAACTCCTCCAGAATACCATTCAATTCCCATATAAAGCCATTGTTTGAAACTAGCACAGGTACCGATTTTTTCTGCTATATACGCATAGTCATACACAAATGCTTCAGAAATACTCGATGCAAAAACCAGAATATCAGAGACACAAATTCCAATCATGATGAAAAACACAGCGTTGTTCCTGAGCTCTTTTTTTGTTAGAACAAAAAAATGCAGCAAATTTAAAAATAATCCAATATAGGTGGCAACTTCATTCAATAGTTTGGAATATTTTAAAAATCTCACCTCGATTTCCACATCAAACGTGAATATGCTATCTTTGTCGATGCAATCAGTACAGTCACCAGTCCATGGATAGAATACAAGCGGCTCGTATTCGGTGGTGGTCGATGGAGGACATAGTGTAGTTGTCGGGTTTTTCTCGTGAATTTTTCGCATTAGATTGGAGAATTCGAAATGAAAGTAGGCGATTTGTTTTCAGAATGGCAATATATGTAATCTCGAGTTATAATAGGTGGTTGAGTCGAGAGAAAACACATGACTCATTGTGAGAGGGATAAATGTTTAAAAATGTTTTATCAAAACTACATGAAAAAAGTTATTATTATTATTCTGGAACAACTTAGAAACAAGAAAAAATTATTATTATTGAACCAAAATGTTTCCAGAAGCTAAGCTTGCTGGCAGAAAACGCTCGTAATAGTTGTTGTACACGTAACACCCATAGACGTCGCAGAGTACTTCCACATCATGTCTACACTGCTGCATTGTACCATTATAGTTACTGTTTGATTGGGAGGACTATTTTCCACAGGTTCACCAGCTGTGTTAAAAGTCATACTGGCAAAGTTGCCCTCATCAGCCGTGCATTGGAGATTCATTGTAGCGATCGTATCCAGGGTTCCAGGGATTTGTGTGGTGTTATACCTGTAGACACACTTATAGATTTGTAATTATATTTTCAATCCTCACATGTCATAAACAACATCGATCTCTTGTGCAGCGTTTGGGTTTCCAAGAGCTATATCAGTTTGTGAACAATTTCCTGTAGAAAAATAAAAATTTTGCTTTAATACGTTCAAAACTCACGAAGTTCGGGTTCTTCTGTGACTATGGGCATGGTTACAGATTCAGTTCTCAAGCATGGATTTACAATAGTCAGACAGTAAAAAATGACCAGGGAAGATAGAAAAAAATTCAGACAAAACATGCCGTTTTAAGTATAACATTAAGTTCTTTGGACTCATTCTTTTATACTAAATTAGAAAAGGGCGGAGATCATAAGGTGAACGGAAGAGAACGTTCAAGATAAAAACATAATGTACTGGCGTTGAGGTTTGTCGATCAATCGAGACCAAATTAATTTTCTAATTAGAGAAATGAACTCGGAAAATGAGTGACAGTATGGGAAAGGAAGAAATGGCATCGTTAAAATGACTGATCTGATAGTGAGGCGGAACGATATTCTATTAGGGAGATGTGCTCTCATCAGCTAATTATTTAATTGGTTAATTAATTTTTAACAATTGAAAACATATATTTTGGGTAATCAAACTTTTTTTTAAGTAAGAAGTTGTTGCTAAGAGATTCGATATAAGTTATAATGATATCTAAAGTTTAATTTTTCTGTAAGTCTCTTAATCAGAACAAGAGCTCACTGTGACTTTTGAAATCATATTTTTTGATGTCTGAGACAACTTCACTGTCATATTTCCTTCACCAGCTCGAGACGGCATTTTACAGTATTCTAAAACAATTCTTCATTTTTATGTTCATAAGTTCAAGCTACATATGAATAGCTTCTCCCATATTCCGACCGAAAAGTCTTCTTGAACATCCCGAAATGATATCTTTCCGCGCAGGAGGTTAAAAAACCATTTCATTATACGGGATCATAAAAAGAAAGTGAAATTAGGATCACACTACATAGGATCACACTGCAATCGAAGAATGTTGATCTCACTGGAAATTTAGAAAACTTGGGAAAAAAGAGTTGGATTTATCTTTATACGGTATGCCATATTATTACAAACTGTTAGAAAAAATGTTATTACTTGAAAAAAAGAGTTTTTAACAAAATTCGACCCAAATCGCTATTATTTGAGACTCAATGTGAGGTTTGAGCCGGTTCAAACATCAGAGAACACGCAATTTTTAACTAATGGTTTGAAAAAGTCAGTGTCAACTTATGAATACAATTCAATCCTTTCCTCTTAATTCGAACCATGTCTGTCTCCCGCAGTGATGCGGCGTGACAAGCGATAAATCAACTACAATTCGCGGCGGGTTTATCTGTATGTAGCCTGATCTTTCTAATCAGACAAAACGGAGGGAATCAGTTTTTTAATGTGTTCTCTTTCTCTTCGTAAGGTCAAAAAATGATATGATCGGGATAGGATAGAGGGTCAATGACTCCTTTCTTTTCAAACGATGCAAAATTAATGTTTTTTTAATCTATAAAAAAAGAATAATTTAAACAAGGGAACTAAAACTGATGAGAAGTTAAAACTGATAGTAGAAATTTTCAAAATAAATGATTATCGTAAAAAATATTTTGTTTTCAAGAACTTTGTTTTGGCATGCTTTAATAATATTCATCCATGATCTGTGTTTTTGCGTTTTCAATAGAAAACTTGAACGTCTAGGAATGTTTGCCATCGCTGGAAACGTGCTTGTTGCACTTGAACATATACTGTTCTAGTCTCGGTAAGTCCCATCTTACGAGAAAAACATTATTGAGAATTTCGAGTATCACTCAGGGCCATTCCCTCGTGAGGCTGAGGTTGTTATGAATTACAAGAAGTAGCTTCACTACATACAGACGTAATCCACAAGGTCCAATTAAAAACAGTCTGAAAACATTAGTGTATAATACGATTTCTGTCTGCTTTATATTTTCATCGAAAACATTCATACCACCGTCTTGTTAGCCAACATAACATTATCATCATACGGATAATGGCTGGTCCGTTTGATTCAAAATCCTTCACGATCTACGTGAAAATCGCCCAGTTTGTTGCTCAGTTGGGCTTTTTTACTACCACTTTCTTTTGTTACATTTTGATATTTCTTACTGTTTTTGGAATAAACAGAAAATTCGGAAGTTATAAATATCTACTGATTTTCTTTCCAACAGTTGGTATCCTTTTTGCAACGATGGAGCTACTTCTTTATCCGGTAATCGTGTAATAGGAAACATTACATTTGTTCTAATTTTAGAATGTGTATTCTCACAATGCTGGTTATGTCTTCTATAGTACCAGTCGCCCATTTGGAATGAGTCAAGACACTGTAACCTTCTGTTTGTGCTTTCACACTGGAGTCTACGCATCCACCATCTCCATGCTATCGGTCCAGTTTTTATATCGATACTGGGCGATTTTTGAGTAAGTTCTCTGGGGGAAAATGAATTGTCATGAAGTTTTGGTCTTCAGTGAAACAAAACTCCGCTTTTTCAAAGGATGGAAGTTTATGATCTCTGTTGTCTATTCGGCGTTCTTCGGCGTTGTTTGGGCTCTGGGGACATTGTATTTTGATGAAATTGACAATTACTCAAAAGGATATTTTAAGTAAGTCTAGTGAAATGAAACTGACTGATGTACAGATTGCATTACTACCACGTCAATTAAAAGATAAAAGACCACTTAAGGACCCAGTAACCTCAGGTCTGTAAAAATCTTCTTACTTCAGCTCTGATATGCTTCAAAAATTCAATCTCGACATTTCTGAGGTTTCGGGTGTAGCCGTTGTTGCCTATGACGCTACCGGTTCTATTCGATGGTTCAACATCTCGTCGACACTTAACATGACATGTATCATGGCTATCCAGTATACTGTAATCATCTATTGTGCTGTTTTTATGTATATTGGTATGGAGGAAAAGCTTCAAATACTCTCACTATCCATGAGAAACCTTCACAAGCAATTTTTCAAGACACTCATTCTCCAGATTGTAACCCCCACTATAACTCTGTTTTCTCCAGTGACATTTATATTGTACCTTTCACTACTAGATATTGAGTGTGATCTACCAACTGGTATTTTGCTCTGCGCCATTACACTGTACCCAGCTATGGATGCTATCATTGTTTTGTGCATCGTCTCAGCCTATAAAAAGGCTGCAAAAAGTGAGTTGGTGTATGAATATCGTATGCCCAGTGTTCACTTTCCAGAACTCACTATTCAGTTTTTGGATAAATGTAGAAAGTTGTTGGGTACCGTGGAAACAGAGCCAAGTACCAGACTTAATAATGTGAATCTTCCAAATGTTATGAACTAATGTAAGTGGTTTTGTCAGTGACTTGGTAGTGAATTTCAACTTCAACTTTAGGACAACATTTTCTCAACGTAAGCACGGAGGGCAACAATTGCTGGAAAATAAAAACAAAAAAACAAAAAGAAAATGTTTCTATGTCCATTCAAACCATTTTAACCTTTTTTAAACAATTATTTGTTTTCCCCCGAACTTTAAAAAAATCATTCTCTTATTTACCAAAGTTGTTTTTTTCCAGTTTCCCCCATTGTATTGAGTTTTGTGCTTTGAAATTTTCACTCTAGACCTCAACAGAACAATTGTCATACGAAACTAATAAACACATGTAATTGCCACCTTTCATATTTTTCAATCTCAAATGTTAAGAAACTTTTTTCATTTAATCATTCATAATGCTCTCCTTATTCTTTTTTATTTTTTCTACTTTCTTTGTTCCAAGCTTTTCATCTGATTCTTCTCTACCAGGTATCTGAAAAAAGAAATTCATAAATTCCGTTTATTCCAAATGTTCAGACACAAAATGCATTTTCAATCAAACCGAAATTACTTCAAAAACTATTAAAAAATTTCCCAAATGCAGTACGGTGTATGCTCATATTGTGATAAACTCAAAGACAGATTTATCAGTGAATCAGTTGAAAAAAGCTTTCCAAAATATGTCAACTCTGGTCGGCGGTTTACGAATGGAAAACTCCAATTTGTCGAGTCTCTCGTTTTTAACACCTGACAAAAATAATGAGTTTAGACTTGGGTGTCAGCCGAGTGAGTTTTTTTTTAATTTTTGAAATAAATTTTTTGAAACAGATGGGTTCATCATTGAGAACAACTCTCAACTCTCCGATATAGGAGGTCTCCAAAATATGAGGCCTTTGATGTTCGAGAGCTTGAATATGTGCAAGTTTCGAATAGTTAACAATCCAAAGTTGGACCTCGAGAGTTTATGCTGGAGCTACCAACTGATAGATTTGGTTAACTTAACAACAGAAGGGAACTTGAAGAATTGTGGTAGATCTCTGAATAACAATATCCACCAGATCCAAAATTATTTCAGGGTGCCAAGGAGACCAAATAAATGCCTCTTCTCTATCTAATTACCAAAGCTGCACACGGTTTTACAACGGATTAGTCTTACATAATATCACGAAAACCACCGATTTATCACCTCTATCGAATGTGCAAACCGTATTGGGAAAGTTAGAAATTCGAAACTCCAATATTCAAAATTTGTCATTTTTGACAAATCTGAAGTATTTCAAAGTGTATGCAGAGTCGGAAATCATTTTCAATTTGAAAGACAATCCGGAGATGACAAGGCTTGGGCTTTCAGCATTAGAAGAATTCGAAAATTTTAACTATGAAACATATCCCTTTCAAGCCGGCAATATTGAAAACTTGCACCCCGACTTCTGTCTAACTGAGAATGAGTTTAACTTTTTTGACAGCTTTCATTTCATTAACCTTCATGCCAAAGCTTGCGAGTTTGATGAACAAGGCCTATGTTATTTTGAATCTATGGACAAATTGCCAAACAACTGTCTCACTATAATTGGTAACCTGGTGATTGAGTCTGGCGATGAGGAGCATATTAACAAGCTGATCAGAGTGTACACTCTATTTGGTACTTTGATCATTAGGAATACTCAACTGGTGGATTTCAGTTTTCTGCCCAAACTGACTCTCATTATTTCTTTGAATGGTTTGTTAGCGTTATATGACTAAAAATAACTGAGATTTCAAATTTCAGATACGCTGCCGGTTGTTCAAATTCTATCCAATAAAAACTTAACGAATCCGAAAATCGGCTCCAGTGTCAGGGTAATGTAACATTTTTGTATAATACAGATTTTCAGTTCTAACCAAAATTTCAGAACATATTCACCAGAAGCTTCTATAATCGTGTTGCAATAATTCAGGACAACCACCCGAACATATTTAATTATACAAATGGAACTTGCAACCTTTTTGGAGTGATAGTAAATGAAATGATTATGTATCGAAGAAGTCTGAATTATACCGGAGGGGATTGTGGGGCTCCAGTTGTTTTGGATTCATATTCGGTGGAAGGATGCAGATTTTTTATGATTTTGATGCTGTTTTTAACGGAATGTTTTATTGGTTTTTGACATTTTCATAAAAATTTAAGCTAAATAAATTTCCAAAAAATGATTTCATTTAAAAAAATTAAGTTGTTCTTTTAGAAGAGTTTGAAGTTTTCGTAGTATCTACAGTTGTTGGATGTATAGAAGATTCCGGAGCGGCAACTTTGACTTCTTTCTTCTCCTTCCACAAAAATCTCTTTACAACATCCCTATACTGAGAAGACATACAGAAACAAATGAAACAATGGGCAATAGAACTTCCGATGGAGAATGTGAGAGCAACAACTTCTAGCTCCCCGAAAAATGCTCTGAAATTTATTTATTTTTTTGAAAAATGCCTTGCACCTACTGTTCTTTAAAATCTTGGACATAAATATAGCTGAAAATAAATAACGCTCCGTAGGCAAATTCCGAAATGAACACAGTCGCAGCCATCGTCCCAACCAGTGCCGATGTGTTGGTAGATCAAAAACACAATCAATATTTATAAACTCTTATTATAACGAACCGGGGGGACAGACTCACTTATCACTCTTCAAATTTTTCCTCCGTTTCTTTGCCGCAACTAGAGCAATCATTAAGGCTACAGCCATCAGGATATACAGTAAGCTTACAGTGATAACAATACACCCATCAATCAAATGAAATAAGTTTTCAGCTTTTCCAGTGGTCACATGTATATACATTACGTAGCTAGGTGTGTAGCCACCAGGACACCTAAAGAATAGGAGGTTCTGGAAAAAAGACCACGTCAACTCACATCAAAAGTTTTTCAATCGTTGTGCATTGAGAGTAAACTGCACTCCATCCACCACAAATCAGGCCGACCATCAGCACAATGAGCCATCCAGATCTAGCTTTCATCAGAAAATTGACAGCGGAACTCATCGGGAAAATGACTGAAAATGAGCGGAACGCAGCGATGAACAACGCGAGAAACGCTGAGCATCGTCGACTCATAATTTGAGTGGAATTTGAGAAGACATCGATAAAAATATGATAATACGGGTAGACACCAGGACACTTTTCTATCTGGTATATTATATGCCATGTCATGAAAATTTTCGCCATTTTACCAATGGAATGTATGAAATCACAGAGACAAATTCCAATCATGATGATGTAAACCAAGTTGGACCTCAATTCTTTTTGGCATAAAATAAATAAGTGAGGAATGTTCACTATAAAGTTGACGATCACCGCGATGTCATAAATCTGATGGAGCACTCCTAAAATGCTGGCGTAATATCCTGCCATTTGTTGAAAATTTTCAGTAAGATAGTCATTGTTATTGATGTATCCTCTGCCAAACGGATCACTATAGATAAAGTCATCGGTAAAATAATCATAGGGGTCCATAGTAGAAGTACGGGAAAGTTTATTGGTTTTCATGGCTTGAGAATAAGAAAATTGGGGAGAAATGAGATTAAAACTTTGGTGAATTCGGACAACAAGAGAGCTCGTATACCCTATAATTGTAGTTTGAGGTGTTTATATGAAAAGGTTTTTCTAAAAATCATTTCGCTATAATGACGTTTAGCAGTTATAATTAAGCGTATCATTTTTGTTACTATAACACAGATTAGCAAAGTATCTTTTTCATCGTCCATCTCAACTGACCAGATTGTTATCTATTCCAAACTATGGGATTTCTTATATTCAACTTTTTCTCTCAAACTTATCGCATTTTCAAATCCTAAAAATTATTGTTTCTCGGGGAGCCAAATAAATGGTGTCTTTGAATTCTGATGCCACGTAGCAGACGACACATCTCTTTTCTATCTTCAACATCCGAAAATTGGAATTCTGGAGCCTAAAATCAGATTTTAGATTTCTTGTTTCAAAAACTTGCATCTTAAAATGCGGTTTATTTTACAATGTGGTAATAAAAAAGAAAAACTGAATTTATTATGAAATTCAAGAATTACAGGTAACGCAGGAGAGATAAAATCAAAACGTATAAATTTTCTCCAGCCATGTTAAGCAGTAACTCCCCCGCCAATTGAGCTAATTGTGACTGATTTCTGAAAACACATCTTAAAAATTCGCCCTGCCTCTTTGCTTCCCTTCTCTTTTTTTTTCTCCGCAAGCATTTTCTTACTGTATCCATATAATCTGATGAAATTAGCATACAAATAAAACAGTGTGTTACACAATTCATAGTGATTAGTGTTTTAGCATTGGTTCGGAAGTTGACAAAGTAAATTCTGTGTAAAAAAACAATAGGTTATACATTGACATTTATGACTCACTGTATCAACTCATAAGGCTTGAGGTAAACACGATCGAAAAATAAAACACAAGCGTCAATAGATTCTGATATGAAGAAACTCAAAGTGATTATGAGTACAAGAATTATTTGACTGAAACATTTGTAAAAACAGAAACAAAGACAAGATATACTCACTCATCTTTCCAACTCTTCTTCCTAATTACTTTTTGGAGTTTCACGAATTGAATGACAATTGAGATGATGTAAATAGAAACACACAGGCACTTCATGCAGTCATTTATAAATTTTTGAGAATAAAATAAATCATAGTCGACATCCAGTCGACAATCGAAAAAACGAGTTTGATACCAAACTTGCCAAGCAGTGCACAGTCCTGCGAATCCAAAAATAAGGAAACATTTGATTGGAAACTTCAAGGATAGTGAAACAATTTCAAGCGCCGATAACAGTAAAACCAAAAGAGAAGATAAACTTTTAACTGTGTGTTGCAATGACATGATGATGGGTCTCCAGATGTTATGTGAGTTTGGGCGAGAACTATGGCACGTATTTCCAAGAAGATCGTCTAAAAAACCCCAAAGAATGCTACCAGAAAAAAAAATAATGTCAGAGAGACAAATGATAATAAGAATTTGAAACACAAACTGAGTTCTTAATGGCTTTCGGGTAAGAATCGTGAAATGAAATAGATTCAGAAAGATACCGAAAATCGAGAATACCATATCTCCAAGAGTCGCTACCCTCACATTATACTCCGCAATGTAAGGTTCAATTTCGAAGAATTCGGGCTCATAAACTTTGTATGCTTCTGTGGTGGTAGTGGTGGTACTGGTTTTCGTGTTGAATCGAGACATGAATTCTGAAAAAGTTCAGCTTTTGGGCTTCTGGAACTTCAGGTGATCTCTTATATTGAGCACCGGTGATCACGCAGAAAAATGACAAATTTTTATGAATTTTTAAAAGCAAATGTCGAAAAACTTCGAAAGCTATCATTAAAGTGATATCAACGGTTTGGTTTCATATTTAGAATAATGTGCATTGGTCTCTTTTTGTAATCTGAGAAAACTTTGAAAAATGACAAGTGACATGATGCATGTGTTACTTGAAAAGAAAAACATTTTGAGAAAACAAAAATTGGATGTAGTGATATTTGTCAAGAAAAACTGCCTGATTCTGGTTAGTGATAGAATCCCGATCTCCAAAACCTGCCATTTCGTAACCAGACGTTCCGAAACCGAACATTTTGAAATCAGACGGTTTGCAACCGGTGGTTATGAAATCGAATATTTTGAAACCGATACATCGAAACACTAAATGTGCTATTCGATTTCGAAATGCTCAGTTGCGAAATATCCGGTTGGAAATGTCCTGTTTCAGTCTCGGGCAGCACACTGAGTGAGAGTAATAAACACTACAGAGTAGATGTAGTTGATCATGAGATCAGACTGGACTACATACACTATATGAGGGAGGAGCGTCACACCAACAATTCAGGAAAACAACAAATCGCTACGCGCTTCGTCATGAATTTCCATTTGTGTTGTCCCAAAATATTTTCTTTTCAGGTTACACAAGTACTATGTCACTTGAAAATATAAGACAAGTGAACATTTCTGAATACCATTTTACCAATTCTACACGCTGCTTCGAAGAAAATTGGTTCGAAGTCGAGAACAATTTGATTCGTCAATTCTTCTGCGTTTTCACAGTAAACTTCAATCATATTTCTATACGTCGATATCATTGTTCTATCCAGAAAGCCATTGAGAACCTCCCCCGTTTTTGTAATTCTACTGGCACTTGCAGTAATGGATATAATCTCTCTATCATATGATGTTCGTACTGAAATATTTTATTTATACATAGTTATTAATGTGTGCTACTCCAAAGAAACAGATTACAAAATATTGTTTATCAAAAATGCAATGGAATCAATTCGATTTTATTGTAGAAATTGTTCCACATGGCTCATTTTCAGCATCGCTCTTATAAGAACCCTCGTTATCAAATATCCATTGAATCCAAGAATTGATGTTCTCTCAAAACAAAAGTCTGCATACTTTGTGATTTTTGGAATCTTGTTGTTCTCTGCGCCTATCAATATCTTTGATATTTATAAATATCAAATTATTTTATTCAATGATAACTATAAGTGCGAACAATATCCACCATACCGTGTCTAGTTTTATACTACCAAACTTTCTAGTTTTTTCCAAACCGAAGAGAGAATAGCTTTGCGAATTCATAAGACTCTTGACGCAATCGTTTCAAGTGAGTTTTTTCCTGACTCAAAACTCCAAAACGTTTCATTTACGTGTTTTTCTTCTGGCGTCGTCATTTCTCCAATTTTAGATAGCTCCATGCATACTTTTCCCAATCATTACATTTGTCTTGATTCGAGAAATTAGGAAAACAGGAGAACGCCAACAGAAATTGGGATCTTCTTCCGCTGCAGCAAATTCTAAGAACACATCGAGATTAGTACTGTTTTTAACAGTGCCATTTTTTATAGCCGAACTTCCCCTTGGAATAGTTTTTATGATATCTCCAATTGACTTTTTTCAACTCCAGTTCGGATTCGGGTTAGTGTTCATAGCATTTTTATGTCTTTATCAGTCACAAATATCATCATTATTCAGCTTTTTATTGGAAGGTATCGAGAATTTGTTCACATATGTTCTCTCTGGTACGACTGCCTTTCATATGATTGTTTGTGTTTTTATGTCAGCTCAATATCGGGATAATGCTTTGGCAATCATCAGATGTGGCTATCCAGTTATTGTAAGTAATTATTAACTACGATTACCAAATCTTTTTGTTTAAATTTGTAGGAAAAGAGAGAAGAGAAGGTGACTCAAATGCAATTGACAGCGAACAATGTGTGAAATGCAGCTTGCAATCTCTCGGAAAATCGAACACTAATTCTGAGCAACTAGTTTATCAGTATACTTTTGTATTAACAAAATAATAGCACTGTTTTTCATGAAACCTGTTTCAAATGAATCATATAAAAACATATTTGTTTTTTTCCGTAGTGTTCTACAATTATTGCAACAAAGTTTTTTTTTAATTCAGAAACAATTGAAAATTGGTCATCACAGAGAAGACTCAATTTTTTATTTTAAATTCAGTAATTCTTATTTAGTCACAATTATAATTAAGCGTATCATTTCTGTTACTATAACACAAATCAGCAGAATAGACCGAATTCAACAGACTATCATTATCATCGTCCATCTCAATCGACCAGATCGTTATCCCTCCCAAACTATGGGCTTTTGTATATTCAACTTTTTCTCTCAAACTCTTAGCATTCTCGAATCCTAAGAATTTTTGTTTTTCGGGTAGCCAAATAAATGGTGTCCTTGAATCTTGATGCCACGTAGCAGAAGATACATTCCATTCCTCTGACTTCATATTTCTCCATGGGATATACCCACCTTCGTACTGATCAGATCCCTTAGTTTTTGGTTTAGCGGTGAACCACATCTCTCCTTTAGCATCAATCGGTCCCTCCACATTTTTCCAATATGCTCCAAAAAATGGGACACCCATATTGACTCTTCTGGGTTGTTTTGTTAAGCATGTGTAATGTTTCATTGACCAGTCGACATTCGCATTTTCCTTTGTGCCAATTCCAGAGTACAACGGAGAGGAAGGACCGGTAAGAGGGCTCCCCTTCCCTTCTTCAAAGTATCCGTAATATCTTACAGAGCTCACATGAACAAAATCAACAATTTTTAATACTCCATGCAAATCGAATGTGTCTCTATACCAAGGCCAATCATAGCTAGGTGAGACAATTGTCAACAGAAGAGGTTTTCTAATACTTTCCAGCGAGGCTCGAATCTCCCATAGCATCAAAACATAAGCGTCCCGATTCTCCCATTTCGTGGGCCATTTCCAACAAAGATCCACGCCATCAACCATATGATGTTGAATGAATACCTTGATTGATTTTGCTAGATTTCTGAAATGATATTTGAGAATTGCACACGTGAGCGTGAACAAAACTCACTTCCTATACTCAGGGCTTGCAGAGACAGATGGGAAGTTCACGTAGTCAATGTATCCACCAATTGAGAACATGACTTTCAATTCGGGATTTAATTGTCTTGCCTTCTTTACAAGCTCCACAAACTTTTTCATTGCTCCATTTGAGGTGAAAAAGAGATTTCCTGTTGAGGTCAATTGAAGGTAGCCAAAAACGACATGAGTCAACTTTTGTAATTGGCTTTCAGAGATATGCCGGTCTCCGGATCCATCATAGAAACCAACAATTCGAGTGGTACAAGATTTGAACAAAGAAACTGCTGTAGAATTTTTGAATGTTTCTGTAACTTTAGAACGTGAGGCAAGAATTTTCAAACAAAAAAAGGCATACCAGCTTTGAAAAAATAATCTTCAATAAGAGGCATAACAATTGTGGTAAGCAGATGGGCAATCAACCCGCAAAACAGGAAAATTAGAACGCCATATTTTAACTTTTTCAATAAATGTTTTGTTCGTGAGGTTGAATTTCTGTTTCGTGGTTTAATACTGGAAAATTACAAAAAATTATCCAAATATAATCAATATTAACTCACCGCTTTACATTCCCCTGTCCAGATGTTAACGGTTCTGATGTTGCTGCCGATAATGGCATTGTCGTCAGTTCACTAGTTTTTCTTGTTATTTCTGGTCAAACCCTTATCAATAAGGTGTCACTTTGAATCAATCAACAGTTACGTTTTGATCTCTCATAACTTTCGAGGTGTTTACGTTTTTCGGTGATGGGAAATACGTGATTCTCTTATCTCGACAAGCACTGGGGCTACGTTTTATTCTCGGCCTTTAAAAAAACATTCGCTTTATTGACTTTCGTTGAGATAATTGTACATAGAATGAAAAACATTATATTTACAAGAAAATGCTCTCAAATTATCAATATGTTTTGTTTGAAGTTCCCGATGATTTGTTAGTTCCAATAGTTGTCGGATGAACAGATGACTCCACCAAAATGGCCTGCACATTAAAAATATCTCTTAAAAGTTTTAAACTATTTTTAACTAAATTACCTTCACATTTTCCTCTTTCTTTTTCTCTCTCCAAAATAATCGTTTTGCTGTATCCCGATACTGAGAAGACATTATGATACAAATGAACAAGTGGAGAGCAGAACTGGCTATGATGAAAGCTAGCACCAAATTGTCCAAGTCATTGAAGTATAATCTGAAAATCTCTGACAGTATGAAAGATACAGAGGAGTTCAACGCTCACCGCTCTTCACATCCATCAAATAGGAATACACCAGTCGGTTCACGTCGCCTAACGGCGACTGAACCTCCTTCTCAACACCACCCTTCTAGGTGTTACAGTGCCGCTTCTCACATGGTTCAAACAATCGGATTATCAGAATTCTCTTTTTCTCTGGTCTTATAACTTTTCGTCGATTGTTGGTAGTTTTTATCAGCTGAGCAACCCGTTCCAGAGAGAACAATTTAAACACTCCTACTCTGATAAGATTTCGACAAATTACTTCAGAAGAACAGGAACTTGGTAACTCTATTTTCCCTCTCATCAATAGGCAGGCGATCCTCTAAATATAAAGTTTCAACTTTTGATTGATCGGCGGCACCCTCCTCTGGATATGGCAAATATGGCAAACTGAGGCCATATTTAAACAAATTCTTATTCTAGAATTTGCTTCTTTTTTGAAGGCCGAGATACGACAAAGTTCCTCATTCAGAAATCACGGGTCTCAGAATTAACTGTACTAAATACAGGGAATGTGTTCTTTGCCTGACTGAGAAACCTTTTACCAAAAGAAAATTTCCTTTTCTCATCTTCAAAAGATGCGTTTAAAGCATTCTTTTGAAGATTTTGACTTATCAGCGGCGATGCCGCCTCCCTCCCCCAAAGAATATTCGAAACTAAAACTATTTCACATATTTCTAAGTTCAAAAGTTAAAGAAGCTCCTTATTCAGTCTATTTTGATTTCAATCCTTTTCATTCGTACCTGAGTGCTTCACAAAAACTATCAAAGTTCTTAAAGAAAACAAAACTCTTGATTCCCCTAAATATCTCACTCTTAACATGTCTACCTACTAAGTTCCTGGTCGTTTTCTTTTATTTTCTCTATTGTGATTGCGTTTGTGGCTTTTGGTCCATCATCTCGAACAAAAACTAACTAACTAAAAAAACAAAACTTTTGAGTTTTTAAACGATCGGCGACAATGCCGCATGACTTCCCCATGAAAATTCGGACGAAATGTTTATTGTTAACTACTATCAGTTTCTGACTCGGTGTTTGTAGGATTGTGAATTTTGAAACACCGTCAAAGTTGGACCTCAATCATCCCTTCTGACAGAATTGTAGCGGTGTGTACAGAGTCAACAGAAAGATAGCTACTCCTCTTTTTTGTTCTAAAATCTCGACCATAATTACAACTTTCATGTACTGACTGTCTATGCTCTTATCAAAACAAAAAAACCAAAAAACTTTTCGGACCTGGCGGGAACGAACTCACTACCCCATGGGTGAGAGTCATCTGCGTAGACCGGTACACCAAATACGCGCGGCCGCGGCGCTCTCGAGAATGCAGTCAAGAAACAACCGAGTCAGTAGTTTTGAGCTTTCAACCACCCTGTCGGGACACACCTTTTCTGAACGCTTTCTACTGTTGAAATCGACATCGTCTCCAGAAGACGTCAAATTTGATATTTTTGAAAAAAGAAAAGTTCGGGCATCATCTAAGGGAAATTTCCAATCTATCTATGTAGGTTTCATAAAAATCGGTCCACTACGGAGGGAGTTATGACATGCAACAAATAAACAGACACACGGATCTGTTGAATATTATTAGTAAAGATTTATCATATGTTTCATACCATACAACAATTCGGTTACGAAAGTGGACACCGCCATTGCAATGACCAATGATGACGTGTTATTTGGTCTAAGTACATAAATATTTCAAAGAAACTCTTTAAGAAAAACTCACTTATCATTTTTCAAATTCTTCCTTCGTTGCTGGGTTCTCCCCCCAAAAACTAGTGCAGCGACTAGAATTGTATATAAGACACTGATGGCTATTGCGATGTACCCATCGATTGAGAAAAATTTCAGCTCCCAACTTTGACTTTTCACGGTTTGATAGGAAATGTATTCAGGAGGTTTTGGCTCAACAAACACAGGAAAACATCTGAAAACTCAATCAGTTTTGTGAAACCCTTTTGTTCCGAAAACTCACTGTTTGTCTTCCACAATTTTAGTTTTGAAAAAGTATATCAAACTCCACGATGTGCTAATAAGAGCTATGATTACCATAACAATAATTTCCACTCCAGGTTTTGTCAGTTTGCTCACCAATGCACTCATCGGAAAAATGACCGAGAATGCCCGTACAGCTGCAATGTACAGTGAAAGAAGGCTCGAACATCTTCGACCCATTATTTTTATTGTTTTACTGAGTATCATAATCACGACTCGAAAGTATGGAAATGAGCCTGCACAACTATTCCAGATGTTTGTATTTTCCCAGATTTGAGTCATTTCGGGAACTGTTCCCAGACATTGCAACATATCAGAAATACAAACTCCAATCATCACAATATAAACGAGATTGTATCTAAGTTCTTTCCGAGTCAAAATCAATAAATGAATCAAATTTAGAAAGAATCCAATGATAGTCACAATGTGATAGATTAGCTCAACTTTGATACTGATCTCTAATAATATAGGAACGAAGTCGTGGAAATTAGAGAAGAAATATTTTCTTGATTTGGGGTCTACGGATAGGTAGTAGTCATCGTAACCAGCAAAACTGTGATCGTTTATCCATGAATATTCAGTCGTAGTGGGGAGACGCGGTTTTTTCGTCTTCATTTTTAGTCTGTTGTTCGGAAACGAGCTTGATCAAGCTTTATATATTATTCTCGAGGAGAGAGAGGAATAGAAATTCATATGATGTGGGAAGTTAATTCCATGTTAGAAATCTTTGGTTTTGAAACATCAAAAGTTTGATACTTCAAGAAGATTTTGTTTACATGACAGTCGAAAATGAATATAAACATTAAAATGTTTTCATTGAACAGCCCAGCGTCTTACGTGTAATTGCGTAAGTTGAAGACTCCACGAGAGCACCAGCAAATGTTGCCTTCCGTGCTTACGTTGAGAAAGAATTGTTCTAAAGTTTAAGAACACTACTAAGTCACTTACAAAACCGCTTAGTTCACAATATTTGGGTAATTCAAATTCGTCGATGCTCTCTGATTTGTACTTGGTTCTGTTTTCAGCATACCCAATAACTTTTGACATTTATCCAAAAACTGAATGGTGAGTTCTGAAAGATGTACGTTGAGCATACGATATTCATAAGCCAATTTACTTTTTGCAGCTTTTTTATAGTCTGAGACGATATACATAACAATGATAGCATCCATAGCTGGATACAGTGCGACGGCGCAGAGCGTAATTCCAGTTCGTAGATCACACTCTATATCCAGAAGTGGAAGGTAAATTGTAAAAAAAAACTGGAGAAAACAGAGTTATAGTGGGGGTCACAATCTGGAGAATGAGAGTCTTGAAAAACTGCTTGTAAAGGTTTCTCAATGAAATTGAGAGCATTTGAAGCTTTTCCTCCATTCCGATATACATAAAAATAGCACAATAGATGATTACAGTATACTGGATAGCCATGATACATGTCATGTTAGTTGTCGACGAGATATTAAACCATCGGATAGAACCGGTAGCGTCGTAGGCAACAACGGCTACACCCGAAACCTCAGAAATGTCGAGATTGAATTTTTGAAGCATATGAGAGCTGAAGTAATAAGCTGAAAGTAATTTCATTACACTCGACTTGCTTCAAGTATCCTTTTGAGTATTCGTCTATTTTATCAAAATACAAAATCCCCATAGCCCAAGAAACTCCGAAGAACACCGAATAGACGACAGAGATCATAAACTTCCATCCTTTGAAAAAGCGGAGTTTTGTTTCACTGAAGACCTAAAGTTAATCACGATTCATTTCCGAGAGAACTTACTCAAAAATCGCCCAGTATCGATATAAAAATTGAACCGATAGCATGGAGATGGTGGATGCGTAGACTCCAGTGTAAAAGCACAAACAGAAAGTTACAGCGTCTTGACTCATACCAAATGGGCGACTGGTACTGTAGAAGACATAACCAGCATTGTGAGAATACACATTCTAAAATTTGAACAATTGTAATGTTTCCTATTTCACGATTACCGGATAAAGAATCAGCTCTATCGTTGCAAAGAATATACCAACTGTTGGGAAAAGAATTAGTAGATATTTATAACTTCCAAAACTTCTGGATATTCCAAAAACAGTGAGAAATATTAAAATGTAGCAGAAAAAAGTGGTAGAGATGAACCCGAACTGAGCAATAAGCTGGGCAATTTTCACGTAGATCGTGAAGGATTTCGATTCAAAAACGCCAGACATTATCCGTATGATGATATCGTTCTCTTGTTTAACTAGAAGCTGGTATAAATGTTTTGGTTTTTTACAATGTATAGCAGACAGGAAATTGTATTACAGACTATTGTTTTCAGACTGTTTTTGATTAGATCTTATTGACTACGTCTTTATGATAGGAAATTAGATTGTATAACATTGTTATCAGAATGCTTTTAATGAAAAAACGTTGTGTGAACCCGTATTAAGATAATTACCGTAAAACCTGTAATAGAACTACATGGACTTCTATTTTTCCAACACATTCGGAGATACAGGCGTACTTTATTAAAAGGTGAACTTCTATTTTTCGAAGACGAGAAAAACCATTTGGATATTTTCTCAATAAAACCTCAAACACTCTTGATAAATTTAAACAAAAAAAGAAAAACATTTCTCAATAACTTTTCGTCGAATTCTTTGATGTATTTCAAGTTGCCACAACTATTGACTCGGTCCTTGTAGGCTCGTTGACCTGAAATCCGTGTCATTCTACTGCTGTCGTCTTAATTCTTACCTTCGTCTTAGCCCTTCTCCAGAAAAATTTCATAGCAACTTCCCGATAATGTGAAGACATAAACAAACAGACAAAACAGTGAGTCACTGAATTCAAGGTTAGCAATGTTTTGGGGATATGCGCCAGCATCATAGTTAGTTGTCTGAAAGTTTGAGTGGAATTTGATATGTTGATAAAAGTACATTGACTCTTACACTCGAAAAAATGGAATGTTGTCGTTTGGATAGGGCCATTTGCTAAAAATGAAAAGTATACTGTATCCAAGCGTAGCTATCAAAAAGGAGACAGTCATTCCGATTATCAAATTTGAAGTGTTTTCTTGTCTAATATTTTTCTTAAAACAAGAAAATAAAAATAAAACTGATTGATTACTTTTCAGATCCCAATCTCTTCCACCGTTTCTTTGCAATCTTGAGCGCTACCAGAAGAATTACAGTAAGAAAAGTGTAGATAACGGTGAGCACTAATATACTGAAACCTTCTGTGAGTTCGTGTTGTGCCACTTTTTCATCTTCGAGTCCAATAAAATAGCAACTGAAAATCAAATATTTTGCTTTGGTGGGCCGGAGTGAAACTCACAATGACACAACATCTTTATGGGGTTTTGCCCGAAGATAAAACTCTGCGTACCAAATTCCCAAAATAAGATTAAAAATAAACACTACAAAAATTGCTGTGGAAAGTTTCGTCAATCGATTTGCCACCGCGCTCATAGAGAACATAACAGAGACAGTGCGGATAAAAGTCATCGACAAGGCAAGTACTATGGAACACATTCTCCCAAATTTTTGAACTCCTCCAGAATACCATTCAACTCCCATATAAAGCCATTGCTTGAAACTAGCGCAGGTACCGATTTGTTCTGCGATATACGCATAGTCATACACAAATGCTTCAGAAATACTCGATGCAAAAACCAGAATATCAGAGACACAAATTCCAATCATGATGAAAAACACCGCGTTGTTCCTGAGCTCCTTTCTTGTTAGAACAAACAAATGCAGCAAATTTAAAAATAATCCAAGATAGGTGGCAACTTCATTCAATAGTTTTGAATATTTTAAAAATCCCACCTCAATTTCCACATCAAACGTAAAAATGCTATCTGTTTCGATGCAATTAGTACAGTCACCTCCAGTCCATGGATAGAATACAAGTGGCTCGTATTCGTATTCGGTGGTGGTCCTTAGAGGACGTGGTGTAGTCGTCGGGTTTTTCTCGTGAATTTTTCGCATCAGACTGGAGAATTCGAAATGAAAGTGGGCGATTTGTTTACAGAATGGCAATATATGTAATGTCGAGTAATGATAGGTGGTTGAGTCGAGAGAAAACACATGACTCATTGTGAAAGGGATAAAAATTGGGAATGGTGTTTCATGACTACATATGTACTACATGAAAATGTTTTTATTATGGAACAAATTAAAAACAAGAAAAAAGTATTATTAATTAACCAAGATATTTAAAGAAGCTAAGCTTGCTGACAGAAAGCGCTCGTAATAGTTGTTGTACACGTAACACCCATTGACGTCGCAGAGTACTTCCACATCATGTCTACACTGCTGCATTGCACCATTATAGTTACTGTTTGATTGGGAGGACTATTTTCCACAGGTTCACCGGCTGTGTTAAAAGTCATACTGGCAAAGTTGCCCTCATCAGCCGTGCATTGGAGATTCATTGTAGCGATCGTATCCAGGGTTCCAGGGATTTGTGTGATGTTATACCTGTAGACCAATTGGTACATTTAAAACTATATTTTCTTTCCTCACATGTCATAAATAACATTAATCTCTTGTGCAGCGTTTGGGTTTCCAAGAGCTATATCAGTTTGTGAACAATTTCCTGTAGAAAAATAAAAATTTTGCTTTAATACTTTCAAAACTCACGAAGTTCGGATTCTTCTGTGACTATGGGCATGGTTACAGATTCAGTTCTCAAGCATGGATTAACAATAGTCAGACAGTAAAAAATTATCAGGGAAGATAGAAACAAATTCAGACAAATCATGCCGTTTTAAGTATAACATTAAGTTTTTTGGACTCATTCTTTTATACTAAATTAGAAGAGGGCGGAGATCATAAAGTGAACGAAAGAGAACGATCAAGATAAAAACATAATGTACTGCGTTGAGGTTTGTCGAACAATCGAGACCAAATTAATTTTTTAATTAGAGAAATGAACTCGGAAAATGAGTGACAGTATGGGAAAGGAATGAAATGGCACCGTTAGAATGATTGATCTGATAGTGAGGCGAAACGATATTCTATTATGGAGCTGTTTTCTTATTAGCTAATTATTTAATTAGTTAATTAAATAATAAACATTCATATATATTGGTTTGTTACATATACTTTATTAAAATAAAAAAGCAATTGTTTCCAAAAGATTCGACACCAAGATATAATGCTATCTGAAATTCAATTTTTTGGTTATTCTGTAATCAGAACAAGAGCTCGTTGTGACTTCATCTTTTCCATATAATTTATTTCATACGATAAACCAAGAAGTTATAATGTTTCTGTAGGAATCATTTCCTTAAATCATATTCCTTTGATATCTTACACAACTTCACTGTCATATTTCCCTTTCCAGCTCGAGACGACATTTTAAAGTATTCTAAAACAGTTTTTTTCATTTTTAAGTTCATAAGTTCAAGCTACATATAAATAGCTTCTCCCATATTCAGACCGAAAAGTCTTCTTGAACATCCCGAAATGATATCTTTCTGCGCAGAAGGTTAAAAAACCATTTCGTTATACGGGATCATTAAAAGAAAGTGAAATTAGAATCACACTACATAGGATCCCACTACAATCGAAGAATGTTGATCTCACTGGAAATTTAGAAAACTTGGGAAAAAAGAGTTGGTTTTATCTTTATACGATATGTATTACAAACTGTTAGAATACCGTATTTACTTGAAAAAAAAAGAATTTTAAACAAAATTCGACCCAAATCGCTATTATTTGAGACTCAATGTGAGGTTTGAGCCGGTTCAAACATCAGAGAACACGCAATTTTCAACTATTGGTTTGAAAAAATCAGTGTCAACTTATGAATACAATTCAATCCTTTCCTCTTAATTCGAACCATGTCTGTCTCCCGCAGTGAAGCGGCGTGACAAGCGATAAATCAACTACAATTTGCGGCGGGTTTATCTGTATGTAGCCTGATCTTTCCAATCAGACAAAACGGAGGGAATCAGTTTTTTAATGTGTTCTCTTTCTCTTCGTAAGGTCAAAAAATGATATGATCGGGATAGGATAGAGGGTCAATGACTCCTTTCTTTTCAAACGATGCAAAATTAATGTTTTTTTAGTCTATAAAAAAAGAATAATATAAACACGGGAACTAAAACTAATGGGAAGTTTAAACTGATAGTAGAAGTTTTAAAAGAAATGATTATCGTAAAAGAATCTTTTGTTTTCAAAAACTTTTTTGACCTGTATCTGTGTTTTTGCGTTTTCAATAGAAAACTCGAACGTCTAGGAATGTTTGCCATCGCTGGAAACGTGCTTGTTGCACTTGAACATATAAGACGGTTGAAATTTCAAAAGTTCAGATAATTGAAGAAAAATTTCAAAAATTCAAGCATTTTTGGACCACTCCATTAATACTGTTTTCTTTTCTTTCCCGTGTTTATGCCGCTAGAAAACAGAATATAAAACAGATTTATTCAAAATCCAACAACTTCCTTTTTATCTCAACAAACCACATATTTAAGTGAAAAAGATGGGGCAGATTTATTGAAATATAAAAAATGGACAGAAAACATAAATATGGACGGGGCAGATTTTCCAAGTTACAAATTCTGGACCAACATTGAGGGGCAGATTTTCCAAGTTTAAAATTCTGGACCAATATTGAAAATCTGAAAAAAAAAGAAAAATTTTCACGTGAAGTTTATTTTGGAGCAGATTTTTCAATTTGACAAATCTGGACAGAAAAAAATAAATTTTGTTATTTTTGCCGTGAGTTCCAACTCATCCGTTGTTCGTGGTTTTAGGGCAGAAATTGAAAAGTGAAAATTCTGGATCGGGCGGTATATTAAGAAGGTGAAAAAATAAGAATTCTGAAATTTGAAATATCTCATTCAACACCGAGTTGCAAATATTATTAATTTTCCGATAAAGGAGGAAAAATAAAATTCTGAATACGCTAAAACCAACCTAAACAATTGAAACCGAATAAATATAACAGAAATTTTCTACTTTTGTTAGTGAGCAAATTTGGAACCAAAAAGAAAAACTAACGAAATTTCGAAGTTCCACGTGTGCGAAAATGTTGTTTTTGACACGCGAACTTTTGATTGTCGACGTAGATTTTTTTTAATTGAACATTAAAACAACCAGAATTTGCTCACTTTGCACCGGCTATACAAGTTCGAAATTAGAAATTGAAGCGCTCTAATTGGTATTTTTCGGAAAATTTTGTTGGTAGTGTTTAGGTTGGTTTCAGCGTATTCAGAATTTTATTTTTCCTCCTTTATCGAAAATTTAATAATATTTGCAACTCGGTGTTGAATGAGATATTTCAAATTTCAGAATTCTTATTTTTTCACCTTCTTAATATACCGCCCGATCCAGAATTTTCACTTTTCAATTTCTGCCCTAAAACCACGAACAACGGATGAGTTGGAACTCACGGCAAAAATAACAAAATTTATTTTTTCTGTCCAGATTTTTCAAATTGAAAAATCTGCTCCAAAATAAACTTCACGTGAAAATTTTTCTTTTTTTTTCAGATTTTCAATATTGGTCCAGAATTTTAAACTTGGAAAATCTGCCCCTCAATGTTGGTCCAGAATTTGTAACTTGGAAAATCTGCCCCGTCCATATTTATGTTTTCTGTCCATTTTTTATATTTCAATAAATCTGCCCCATCTTTTTTCAGTCTGACAACATTTATTATCATGATTCTTAAAAGGTTGGCATAAATCTGCTCTAATTTGGAAATTGCAGCAGTAATTAATGATTTTTTACGAATCAAGTAGATTTTCTGAATTTTTCAATTCCAGAACCATAATTTAAACCAATTTTGAAAATTTAAAAGTATCACTGCTTAAAAAAACAGATATTTCTTAATTTCACACTTTCAAGTAGTAAAATCGAAACTTTTGAAATATCAAGCGTCTTATATGTCTGGAGCTAGCTGGGGGACACGACATTAAAATTGTTTTCAGCTCCCGTTCTACCCAATTATTCGCCAGTTTTTTTTTTCTTTCTTGTTACAGTTTAATTATTATGATTCTTTGTTGGCTTGCTGTTTTTATACAAATGTAGGTTTAGTTGTTTGGGAGCTTAGTCTGTATATGATTAGTAAACATACGTATCGTACTCGTAAAATAATATGAATGTTTGTTCGCTAGACAATTTTTGTTCATGTGAATATCTCAGCAAAATTTTCAGAGACTACGAGGTTTCTTCATTCATAGGAAGGCAGGTTTGTATAATCGGTTACTTGACAACGACTTTCGCATCGCCCATATTCAATTTTCTGTTGATTTTATTAGCAGTTCAAAGATTTCTCCTTTATTTTGTGGATGACTCGGAGAGATATTTGAAACTTGGTTCGAAACGTTGGACTATACTGTTTGCCTTTGTTTATTTTTTCCTAGTCACTGCGAATTGGGTTAATCGATTGCCTAAAATTATTATTATTTATTCGCTTGAGTTTACTTTGAATCCTGAAAACCTGTTACAAGCGAAGAATACTACAAATGATACATACTTTCCCGATTTATCAATTTCAAATACTCTTGATAACACACTAATGTACTTGAATTTCACTCTGGATGTTCTAGCAGGTTTATCAGTATTTTTGTATTTTCCAATGTATAGAAGTATTCGAAATCTGGCTCATCTTCCTTCTATAATCCAATCTCAGCCAGAAAAATACATCTCATATCAAGCAGTCTTCATTTCAACTATCAAATTGGTAAGTTTTTTTATTAAGTTGTGTAAACTAAGGTAATTGTGAATAGAAATAAGCATGTTCATAATTTCATTGAGAAATCCTTTCATACTTTTTCATTCCATATCACCTGGCTTCTGGCGTTATTTTGTTACAACTGGACAAGTTTTGTTTTAAGTTATTTCTCCGATTTAAAAGCAGACATTGTAGGCATTGTTTATAACTTTTCCACACCCAACGTTTCTATTCAGTTCTTTATTTGGATCAACTTTTTCACATTTCTCACAACGCCTGTCATCATTCAAACAACTTATATTTTTTGCAATAAACGGAATGTAAAAGTTGTTTTGTCATATATCAACGTGAACTATATAATAGGGAAATTGTTTTCTCTCTGCTCAACAAACAACACAATCCAACCAATTGAGCTTTATGAAAACACACGTATTTAATTGGTATCTGTTTTTTTAATGCAATAAAATTGTTTTTGAAATGTATTATTGAAATTCCAAGATCATTATTGGGATAGGAATCAAATTTTGAAAAAATAGTTCTTATTGAATTAAATGAAATGAACCATTTCATATATTCTGAAGTAATTTTGTGATATAATTACACGGCGAATCAAAATTTTCTATATTATAGAATGGTTTAAGAAATCTACAAACAGCAATGACAACGCCTGGCAAAATGAGAAAAAACACATAATTTATATAATTTATCGCAATGAACTCGTTCATTTCCTTATGAAAATCTAGACATCAAATACTCAGCAAAGCAGTTATGTGATTATATAAAAGAAACGTAAATACTGGCTTTGAATTACAGAAATAAATTTCCCCGTAAGATTTCAAAAAATATATCAATCAATGTTTACTAGAAAATTGGAAGTTGATCTCGGTCCCAAGACACTATGTTGTTGACGTGTTCTGAAGTATTTTTTTTATTACATTACAAAAATTAATGCCCTGATTCATTCAAAAATAAGAGACACTGTTAATTACTTACTCCGGTAAATACTTCGTGATGTATTCTCGGAAAGGTGCGAAAAAGATCATCAAAGAAACAATATTAAGTGATGAATGACTTGAAAACCATACAAGACACACGTGAGGTGAGAGTTGTATATATTCAAAATCTAACGCAAATCCAATGATATTCAGAATACCTGGAAGAAAACAAAGTGCAGATGTTGCGTTTTGTATCATTAGATTTCTGAGTGCTTCTTTATGTCGTTGGTAGTGTTGAGCAGATATTTTCAATTTCAGGTTTTGCATGATTTGGAAAATATCAAATATTATGAAATTTAAAAAAGATATGTTAATCGACAACGCAGTTATACAAACAAATATTCCTGAATTTTTCCCTCTCTGAAGGGCTAACTACTGCTGGATTTTGTCTAGCCAAAACTGTTTGAACCTCAACTCTCCATCAAAAATCAAGAACATTTATCTAAAAAATATTTACAAAAAATAATAAAAATCACCAGTCCAGACATCAGAAGAAAATTTGATTAGCTATTACGCAGGTGCAACTGAAACTTGTGTTCTCTGAGTAACTCTGCTATTACTTGGTTGAGTCGAACCACTTGCTGTCACTCGGATCTAAAACAAAAACTTATTGTTGTAATCTATTTTAGATCAACTTACTGTATTGGTGTGCTTCTTTGAGTTGCTCAAAAAGGGAAACGTCGAAGTCACGGCATTTTGATATTGAGTTGATACGGCCAGACTGATGAAGCAATGGCTCACGGTGTTCAGTGTTACAAATATATCCAGGAGTCCTTGGAGAAAGTAAAAAAAAGATCTGAAAATGTTGAAAATAGAGTTTTCGTTGTGAAATATAGAACAAACAATATTTCTGCATATTCATCATAATTTTGCATGAAGCAAAACGAAACAAAGTTCAAAATTCCATAGGACCCTTCAGATAACATGGATGACACTGTCATTAACATGATAACAGTAGTGGTGTTGTCTGATTTGGCACTGAAAAAGAAAACTACACAGATTACCGTAACACCTGTAATAGAAACGTTCCTTTATTAGAGGTGCCCTTCTAATACATAGAGGCGCACACTGAGAAGCGGTTTGAATTATAGTGGCACACTTTCTGATAGAAGCGCACCCTCAATATGTTTTGAAAATTAAACTTACTTTTCCTTTTGCCTTCCATTACTCATTAGCCTTTTTCTAGATTTTTGAGCATTTCTGATTTCTATAACCAATAAAAACGTGAGAATAGGAAGTAATATTGCTGGTAATAATTGAGTTAGTGCTCCAGCAACGTTATAAATAAAAGCAGGAGTTTCAGGATTCTTATTATCATCGCTGAGAGATAACTGATAACTAGGTACACTGAAGTTCGATGGGTATCCACATCTTCAACAATAGTAAAGTAGCATTCAAGAGACAAGGGCAAGAAGACCATGTTACACATCGGCCAAACTGATTCAATCCGTTTGCTATTTCACACAGTGTATAGTATCTGGAAATAGGCTCCGCCTCTTTTCATCTACTAAAATTATCGATTAAATTTTTTTTTAAATTTCTTTAGTTTTTGAGATAATGCTATTTTTCTTTAGAAATAAGTTTTTAAGGGTTTTGAAGCATATTTGTAGGTGACCTCAAATTTGTAGCTCCTATGCACCATAGTGAAAAACTACTTTTTTGTTAAAAAAATACCGATTTTCCTTGGTTTCTCCAATTTTTGAGGATGTCGGAGTACAGCGGGGTGACGAGATAATAGCAAAATAAACATTCTTGATACACTGGCTTTTTAAAATAACATGTGCCTTGGCTGGCTCGCGGTGAATAACTTCGATTTTTGAGCAAAGTTTGAGACTGACTCGAAAACTCAATATCAAAAGGGGTGGAGCCTATTTTCAGACACTATTTTTTACTCAGTCTCCCCGTGGTATTCATCATGTAAAAGAGCAAACGAATTGGATCAGTCTGGCCGGTTGGTAACATGACCTGTGCGCCCGTACTCACTTCTTAGGAAAAACAATCACTTCTGTAACTTCCAAACTGAATCGGATCCAATAAATAAACTCGATGAGGAAGTTAGGGATGAAAAGGATTGCTAAAGTTACGAGAGCACCATGAGGAGCCGATAAGAAGTCAAATTTGGAGTTCATTGCGTTTTTAACAATAAGAAATCGAAATAAAGCCATTGCAGCAGCTATCCAAACGGATAATGGCCGTACAAAATTTCTTGTACAGTTGAACAGAATACTGCACAGCTGAAACAAGTAGCTATCCGGAATTCTGCTAAAAATAGACCGCAAATAAGAACTGTGAGGCTTCAAAACTTACCACTTAGGATTATCGGCTTCAGGAATCCACGTTGTCACTTTCATCCAGATAATATCATGCATACCAGAAACGTCACACGCCGCTATTCCAATCATCAAAATATTTATAGAACTTGAACGCATTGGTTTTCTGGTTAGTATAATCAAATGAAACAAGTTAACTAGCAAACTGAAAAACGCAAAAATATGTCGATGAGCAATGAGGAAGTTCAATATTTGTTCTGGAACAGTGAACTCGTAATCGAGAGCAGAATAGTCATAGTCATCCATAAAATCTCACAAATGAAGTGGTGTGGCATGTTCGCATGTGTGTGTGTTATGGGGAGAACAGGTGCAAAATTTGATTAGAAAAAGTGGGAAGAATGTGTCACGTTGTTACAATTAATTATACTAGAGACCAAAGCTCATGCGTTTTATTTTTGACTGTTTCGGATTTTCAAATGTGCCCCGTTATCTTAAGCAGGCACTGATCTGTATTGATATAGATGAAATCAGACAAATGAAATGATAGCTGTCAAAATGTTTTTTTGGGAAATTCTCAACTCGGGGTTTTGGGTTTTTGTGGTGGGGTTGGGCCATGACAAGTATTTCAGAAATTACAAAAATAAAATGTTATTTTTTAATGTATCTCGAGTTGTTGATGAGAAATGAAAAAGTTGACACATGGACGGTTCCAATTCATTTTCGTTTCAATGTACTTACGGAAAGAAGGATTACGAAAAGTCTATGAGCAATTTTGTGTTGAAAGCTGACAGATTCGCACATTAATTTAATAGAAAACATTCTTGATTTGCTCAATTTGAATATTGGGTGGTTAGTTTATGGAAATTTAATTGTTGAATATTGACTTCGCGTAGAGAAAGTTCATTCTGAAGGCAGAATCTGGCAATTAAATTTTCGTAACAAAACAGATGCCGGTTTATTTGAAAAAAATATGTATTGATTACAGATACTGCAATTTCATATGTCACTTTATGATATTGCATTCTTGGATGAATTCCATTTGAGAGATGTTGGAAGACGGACTGAATGTTCGCAAATTGCTCACAGGGTTGATGTTAACTGTTCGTTCACATGTTTCGCAAAATTTCCAAACCAGTATTACACAAGTAGATCGCGCCTGCTCCATTTTTAAATATTTCTGTCTATTTTAGGAAAAACGGAAAACGGGGAAGTTTGAAAATTTCCAAAAATTCTCATGTTTCACAAAATTTTAGAACTGAAAATGTTGGAGAAATATCTCTAACCAGCTCAATTTTAGACACAGATTCCGAATTTGATGTTTTTAGCTTGTGATTTTCCCGCTTTTCTAATTTTTTGTCAGTGGCTCTATATGTTGACAATATCCTAAGGACTTAGTCGATGACCAGGACAAAGTCAGAACCCAGGAAGTCCTCCTGTATGCCCCCAGGTTTCCCGATTCCGCAGAATACTCGAATAAGCGCTGCAAAGACGAAAGATTTCAGCGACCCATTTACTGAGAGAAAAGGAGTTCAGACAAAAAATGGGGAAAAATCTAGGACATGCTAATGGAGCAAAAAAACGTATAGGAGTAAAATCTAACGCCCTTGTGGGTCACATCGTCTTTCTTCTATTTTGATGATGTTCTTTGTCTTTTTGATGAGATAATTACTAATAAAAACGGCAATTAAAACTACATTGTAGTCGATCAGAAATGAGATTTTCGGATGGCTCATTAACGCGGATTAACGGAGATTTTCAAAAAAGCTCAATAAGAATAAACAAGATGGCATTCCAATCTCTTCCAATTCAAGAGGAACATATCTAAACGATGATGTGAGAAATTTCGAAAATAAATTTTTTTAAACATTGGAAAAAAAAACTCTCTGATGTTAGCACTGTTATTTATCATTCTATAAAATGATGCTTACAAAATTTGAAAGTGTTTTTCTTGTCACTTTTAGTTAATTAAATTCGTAACAATCAAGAACAGAGATGGCTCATGGGACCAAGCACCTGAAGAATATCATTCTTGTTCTTGCAACTTGGTTGCAACTCGACGACTTTCTTCAATTAAAAACATCTTATGCTATCACAGACCCCAGCCTCCAACCAGGATTTAAACATGTTCCGCATGAGTTTGTTATTCGGAGAATTGGAGAAATTCGGATAATTTTGTAGAAGCGTTCAAAATTTTTCCGAAAGTACTTCTAAAACAGGTTTTCGAATGTTTTTTTTTCCAGAAATTTCCGTTTTAAAACATGTTTATTCACAGAAACTCAACAGAGTTTCGATGTGATTAAATAAAAGAAGCGTAAATACTGGCTTCCAATTACAGAAGTCAGTCTCCCACTAAGATTTCAATAAATATATCAATCAATGTTTACTAGGAAATTAGAAGTTGATCTCGGTCCCAAGACACTACGTTGCTGGCGTGTTCTGAAATGTATTTAAGAAATTACAATAGCAAAATTAGAAATTACACCGATTTCTTAAAAAAAAAAAAAGGAACTGTTAGTTACTCACTCCGGTAAATGCCTCGTGACGTATTCTCGGAAAGGTGCGAAAAAGATTATCAAAGAAACCATATTGAGTGATGAATGACTCGCAAACCATACAAGACACACGTTAGTTAAGAGTTGTACATATTCAAAATCTAACGCAAATCCAATGATATTCAGAATAACTGGAAGAAAACAAAGTGCAGATGTTGCGTTTTGTATCATTAGATTTCTAAACGCTTCTTTATGTCGTTGGTAGTGTTGAGCAGATATTTTCAATTTCAGGTTTTGCATGATTTGAAAAATATCAAATATTATAAAATTCAGAAAGGTTATGTTAATAGACAGCGCAGTTATACAAAGCAACAACGCTATTAAATACATATTTCCTTCTTTTGCATAAATTTCAAAATTTGACAATGATTGGAAATTGGCTAAATACTGAGGAAAATTCTGAAATAATGCATTTCCAAATGTTTTTTTCTGACAATCTGAGAAACGTCATGTTTCAGTATTCCGTTTGCTTAACTTACTTTTTCTATAAACTTAAACTGTTCTTCTTTCGAAAAATGAATAGTTTCCAACAGTATACCAGGAATCGGAAATTTCAGGATACAGAAGACCCAAGCGAGATATCCAACATAATTAGGGAACACATGAGTTTTCACAATCATAGACATTGCTTGATGTTTTTTCACAAAACACACTGTCAGCATTTCAAATTGAAACGACACGAAACAATAGTATGCTTGCTTGAATCGAATGAAAATTTCAGATTTATGCATTTTTAGCTCACCACCGAGAAATGAGTGGAAATACCAAGCCAATTCCACAAAATTCCGTATGAATATCCCGCAAACAATGGAAAAAATGCAACTATCTGCATCAAAAGTGTTGAATGAACATCTGTCACAAAACAAGCGATCTGATATATCAAAAGATAGTATCGAAAAGACTCCAATTTTTTGCATTGAAACAATAATAGATAAATGCCAAACGAGTTTAAAAAAATAGAGATAGATCCTATCACATGATAACAGTTTAGTAGCCATGTTGGTTCAGTAAAGTCTATGATTGGCATTGTGTCGCTTTTGTGTAAATAAGAATTTAATTCTAAAGAAAAAGTGACGAGAAAAAATTGATTAAACAAAAAACAGGTGAAAATACTATTCTGGCTTTTGAATAATACGAGTTTTGTGATTCTGCCTACATCATCTGCTGCTGGAAGTGTGACCTGAAAAATTGGAGGACAAGGAACAAGCCGAAATCATAAAGTCGAGGAATATTCCGAAAATCGTATAAACCTTCTCAACGGAAGGAGATTCTCTAATACGGTTGTTTAGAGTTCAATAAAGTTCGAACTTCAACCTACACCGCACTAACATTCAGATTGAGACACATTTTGTCTTTCCTCCTGGTAGGAAATGAGACTACTTCACGAGTATGCTGCGATAGATACGAGCAAAGAACTGAGCAAATGAAGATGATAGCTGCGAAAATGTTATTCAAGAAATATTGCATTTTTTAAAGGATAAAGATTGACAATATCGGGAAAAATATTTTTGAAGTTAGGTATATCAACGCTTGTCCATAATTATTGCTCACACTCATATGACTTTGAGTTTTAAAGAATAGGGATACGGTAGTTACGTTATCACATTAGAATGTACACAATAGATCAGTAAGTAGTTTTTTTAATTCGAGGTTTTTGAGGTATTATCCTGAACACTCGACCTCACAATCGAAACGATATCTTTATCCTTCTTCTCCTTCCAAATCAATCGTTTAACAACGCTTCTATACTGGGCGGACATACAAAAACACATGAGGCAATGTGTCGCAGAGTTGATACAAAGGAATATCAACACAATTGCGTCCAAGTTTTTGAAATATTCTCTATAAATGTAACAATAAACTATAATACTTTAATTACAAGGAACCCTTACTGCTCGTCGTATCCTTGGAAAATGTGATAATTGAAGTAATACAATCCCCATAAGTGGCTTCAGAGATAAAAACTGAGATGGCCATAACAATTACCAGCTTGTAAGTGTTCGTAGATCTGAAAACACAAATAGAGTTTAAATTGCATTTCACTTATGCAATTTCTTACTTATCCCCGCTGACATTTCTCCGTATTCTCTCCGCTTTCAAAATCGCTCCAACTAGAGCACCGGCCACCAAGATATACAAAACGCTAACTGAAATCGCCAAGTACCCATCGAACATAATATATTCCATTTCCCATTTTTCGCCGGATATATAATGGTATGGAACGTAGCTCGGCGTTTTTTGTAATACGTCGCAGCTAAACCTTTAGTTTGTAAGAGATCGTTCTTAAAATTAAAACTTACTAAATAATTTTTTCAATTTTAGTTTTGAAAAAGAAGACTGAACTCCACCCAGCACACGCAATACCTAGTATAGTCTGAATTAAAAATCCATACTTCGGGGTCATCAGCCCTGCAATCGTATTGCTCATAGGGAACATGACAGATAGTGCCCGAATTGCAGCAATATACAATGCGAGGAAGCTCGAGCATCGGCGACCAAAAATCTGACTAGTTTTGGCTAAAACATCAACAACCGCATGATAGTATTTGGTTCCATCGTAGCACGGCTCAATACTGTATACTATACCCCATGTCATGGCGCACAAGACGATAGTACCAAGGGATTGTACGAGGTCACACAAACAAACTCCGATCATTACCATGTATACCAAGTTGGATCTCAGCTCCTTGCGAGTCAATACGAACAGATGGAATAGATTGATGAAGAAACTGATGCATGAAACAATGTCATAAGTTACGTGAATAGTATGAAGTACTTTCTGGTAGAATAGCATGTTTTCGAAGAAATCATCAGTGGCAAAATCCAAGTCATACATACCACTCTCATCGAACGTGAAAAATGAAGTCTCATCATAGTAGAATGGGTCGACTGTTGTAGTTTTCGGTTTTTTAGTTTTCATATTGTAGGTAAAGTTATTGAAAAATATGAAGACTGAGTAGAAGACGACGAGAAATTTGGTATTTGATACTTTGTCTTTGATATGTAGACATATAATCAAGTGGGTGTTAGATATCAACAAGAACAATTATTTCAAATAACAGGGTTCGAGTTATTAGAATCAAAAGACTGGAGCGTGATATCAGAACTCTGCGAACTGAATGCTTAAACTTTCAAATATTACGAAAAAATCAGGCATCACCCCCTTTTGACATGACTGTAGTTCCATGATTAATTAAATAGACCGATCCCAGAAAATCATTCAAATTTTATTTGAAAATTAAATGTTGAGACCAAAATTGTTTTTTTTTTATTCAACGTATGTGTAGTTAAAACAAGAGCATAAAGTTTTTTCATCTCTCTCTTCGGAATGGGAAACGAGAGGAGGTGTGAAATCAGAATTCTGCAAATTGAACGCGTGAGTTTTTAGTAAACATCACCCAAAAATACAATTGCGAAAAGCAGATCTGCCCTCTCTGACATTGCTGTATTGTGTTGATTAATGATTAATTTCGTTCAAATTTGTAGATACGAAAAAATCTAAAACACAGATAGTTAAACCAAGATCTCTTCGAGAAAGTTCTCAATCGAGGCATTCCGAAAGAGTGAATGTTCTTTTATTTTCAGTTCTTGCTATTCAAACAGCATAAAATATGTTCTCAGTCAACGAATTGTTTTCTACTCTTGGTATTTCAAACCAGTTCGAATTCGGCACAGCGATCGAAAAAGAAGGGAAAGTAGGTATGATAGCGGTGACCTCGACAGAATGATAACTCTATAAATGATAAGAACACTTATCTTTTTGGAAATGAGATCAGCAGATTTAGTATACCCAGCATGATATCTTGTTCGCTATTTCTTTATCCATTTTTATTTATCAGTTCAGTCAACACCTGCATACGTATGATTCCCCCGGAAGATGTTTATATCAGTACCACCGCTCATATACTACCTGTTTCTACTCCAATAACCACTTCCACTCCAACAACCACTTCAACAAAATTTTCCTCCCCTGGACAAGCACCTGGAATTGCAACCACTTCAATACCATCTGCCGGAAACTCAGTCACCCCGACAACTGCAACGCCTTCCACTGCAGCTTCTGTTACCACTCCGGCTACAACAATGATGACTACCACATCAGCTGAAGGTTACTTAATTTGTTGTATCAGTTGCAAGCAGACGATTAGTCTCAAAATTGAATTACAGTATGCGACAAATGCGACGTCAACAAAATCGCACCGGACTTGGAGGATCCTGTAAACACTTACTTTACATTTGAGTGGGTCTCAATTTTTTGTTTGCAAAGTTATTTTTTTCTCCAGTGTCGACAAACCAGCGACGGGATGTCAAATGGTTTTCCAAGTACATTGCATGAGATCAGATACGATGATTTGTGAAAATATTAATATTTTTGTGAGAGATACCTGTCAGAAGATTAATTTAAAATATGGAATTCCAGGGAACCAATCCCACAGGAAACAGAGGAATAGCCACGGGGGTCACATTGAACTCAGTGTCATCGACATTGACCTGTGAAGCAGATGGTTCCTGGTCTGCAAGAGATGGAGATGTGTAAGTCGATCACAAGGTTTCAGAAATCTGTGTAGTTTTCAGAACGATGATTTCAAAAATTGTCTGTACATTCCAGGGATGTGTGCAACCTTAAAAATAGTCAATACTTTATTCAAGATAGAGTTTATATGACCTGAATTCAATAAACACATTATTAAACATTTACCAACACAAAAGTTATCAATGATACTAAATTCAATGTATAGTCGACCTCACAACAAAAACCAGGCCTTCATTTATTCGTTTTCTTTTTCTCCGCACCAGGCGTTTTGCCACACCTCTATATTGTGATGACATGAGGAAACATATTAAGCAATGGGTAACCGAATTGGCAATGAGAAGGGTGTACGAGAATGCATCGAATTCTTGATAAACTTCTCTGGAAAAAAGAGTGTTCTAAGTTTTATAGATTACTGCAGCTCACTGTTCTTCATAATATTGAACATATAAATAGTCAGTAACATAATAAATTCCGTAAGTGATTTCCGAGAGGAACACACTGATAGTCATTACCAAAACCAGCCAGAATGTGTTAGATGACGCATCACTTCTCAACTTCTTCCTCCTTTCCTTTGCTTTACTAACTGCTCCCAATAATATAATAGCCATGAAAAAATAGGTACAGCTGATAAACATTGCCATAAAGCCATCAATTGCTAGATATTTCCTCTCCCATTTTTCCACTGCAACCATCCGATATGGAACGTAAGGAGGTGTCTTAGAACCATACTCGCAACTGGAATATCTTATCGAATATTGAACATTTTGCTGTATGAAACCTACTATTTTACTTTCTCAAATTTTTTATTATAAAAGTAGTAAGAGCTCCAGGTAGCACAACAAACACTTATTAGCAGCATAACCATTGTCCCAAATTTTGGTTTTAACATCTTTGCAATCAAATTATTCAATGGAAACAAAACGGAAATCGCTCTAATTACTGCTATAAATAATGCAAAAAACGCAGAGCATCTTCGGCTCATTATTTGTATGGATTTGGATAACAAGTTGATAATAAGATGCGAATACATCACACCACCCCAGCATCCTTCTATTTTATAGATTATATTCCACATCATTACAACTTGAGTAACATTTCCTAATGATTGAAATATATCACATAGACTAATTCCAATCATAATGATGTAAACTAATTGGGTCCTTAGTTCCTTGCGAGTCAGAACTATCAAATGAAAGATATTAACGAAAACAGCAATAAAAGATGAAATGTCATAGATAAATTTGATGGTCTCAACATATCCATCGAAAACTGTGTTGTCTTTTTGAAACTCATCAGTAATATAATCGTAACCCGGGTAGAAATAATAGTCTTTCCAGAATGGTTCAGTTGTGGTCTCCACGCTTCCAGACTCATAATGATCTTGATAAATATAATAGTCTTGGGGCATTGGGGGAGTAGTAGTTCTAGGCTTTTTGGTATTTGGGTCGGGGTAGTCAATTGGATTCGGAAGCTTTTTACGTCCTAGTTTCAACATTATGGCGAAAAACGGGAGCTGAGAGTGAATGAAATAGAAAACTGATCAAAAAACTAAAAAAAGTTATCACAAGTTTTACAATAATTGTAGATTTTAAAAAGGAGTAAGGTACAATTAACATGATGTTTATCTAAATAGAAAATTTTTAGTCTTTTCAAAGCAGCATCAAAGATTATTCTGAATGACACTTACTTGCCTGCTTTCACTTTTTTCATGATTTTTGGTCATTTTTAATATTCTTTTAATATTCACTTCTCTTTCAATGCATTGAGTTACGAATTGATATTAACTCGCAACTTGAGTCATAACTCTAGAACCACCAGTCTCACAGCAGATTCACTATAATCTTCATAGAAATGAATAAGATGGGACTGCAAGAAATGGCTTTCCACTGTAATACGATAACTATTCTGAACGTGCCAAGTTCCTTGACCAAACTGTCTCGTTATTCAATCAGTGCATACTTTCAGGAAATAGCTGGTGAAACTCTCACATCAGTAGTTATTCTTCGCTTTCGCAAACTGAAAAATTTACAATAAAAAAATTAGTTCAATTGTACGGTTTTCACTCACAATGCCATCTTTTTTGAAGCATACTCTCTGAATGGAGGAAAAAATATAAAGAGTGAGATAATATTGATTGATGAATGAGCAGTAAACAGTACTACACAAATCGAACCAACAAATTGCGCATATCGAAATTCCAAAACGATAAATGCCACGACTAGAGACACTGGAGATACGCAAAGAACAGTAGTTGTGGCTTGTACAAGTAAACTTCTTATCGCATCTTGGTGCTTTTTGACTGTTCCAGGAGAGATATGCAGTGCACGCATTAGACGTTTCAGTGCACGCATTAGACGAAAAAGGTCCATAATAATGAGAGCTAGCAAGGAGCAAACAAGAGATAAAAACGTAATAACAATTGCTACAATAACAAAGTATGTAGTGTTTTTAATATATAAATCAAAATGTGGTAACTGTTGAAAATTGGGCAGATATTCAGGGTAGAACTGAAAACTTATAGGTAATCAATCTTCTATAACTTATCAAACCTCCGCAATATATTTTAACTGTTCTTCTTTCTGCTCGTAAACAACATTGACACAGATAGTAACGAGTAAAGGAGTAATCAAACAACAAAAGTAAAAATAAAATAACAGAAATTTTGGTACAATATGTATTTTTAATATGATAGCAATGGCTTGATGTTTCTGAATAAAGCTCAACGTCAGGGATCTTTCTGTACGTGAAAAGCATTGAAACAACAAATAACGAGTAAAGGAGTAAACAGAAAACAAAGATAATATAAGGGAAACAGAAAACTTGGTAGAGTATTTGTTTTTAATATGTTTGCAATGGTTTGATGTTTTTGAATGAAGCTCATAATCAAGAGTTCGAACTGTAGTGCCATCATGCTGTCTAGGATTATCTGTAAATCAGAAATAAATGGAATTATATCAGTTCGACGGAAACTTACTACATTATAGTGTAATGGGACCCCAAACCACTCAGGTAGGATACCAACAACGTATCCTGCTAAAAATGGGAATAGTGGAACACATTGCATTAGAAATGTGAATTCAATGTCTGTTAGAAAACACATACTCAGATACAGCAGCAAATAAAATCGAAAGGTTCCCAGTTTCTCACATTGAAAAATAAGCAAGTAAATGCCAAGTGAGTTCAGAAAAATTGAGATGATTCCAGTAACATGATAACATGAAACAATCCAATAAGGTTCGGAAAAGTCTATGTTATATTGCATGTTGGGGAGTAGAAGTGACTGGGCGGCTGATAATCATAGCTCGAAATTTAGTACGTTGTGAGACAAAGACAGGTGCAATATCATTAAAAAAGCTATTTCTGATAATTGCGGAAGTAAAAACTTATGAATTCGTACTCTTGTGTCATAACTCCAGAACCAGAAGTCTCAAAGCAGATTCAGAATATTCGGTATGAGAAATGAATAGAATGACCCTCAACAACATTTTTTGAGTAGGTTTGGGCTCACCAACCTTATAAGCCTCTTCAACAATTCTACACTCACTGCGTTCGACTGTCTACGAGGACCTTCTTCACTGTTTGCGAGAGCTCTACCAGCCAGCAAAGAGAAGTGTGGGGGGGGGGTATTTGGGACCATTTTAATTTCGCATGCTGCGCTCTCTCACTCTCTCGTCGTGTGAGACGGTTTCTCTGCGCGCTCTCTCTCTCTCGTTTGTCTGCGTCTCCTCCTCTTCCATACTCTCTCGCATGGCTCCCTCTCAAGCTCCATGGCTCCCTCGTAAGGATGACTCATCGGTACTGTCTCCTCGGGGCTTAATTGAATTTTTTGATTTCACAGGTGAACCGCTGGGAATCCTATATGTGAAGGTGCCAGAATAGCGCCCTATGTGTGTCCATAAATGAAAAGTGGATCGCGCGTGTGCCGCATATGTGCGGTCGTCTTTTCTGTGTACTGGCAGCGCGTGCACCCATGTAGCTCCCATATACGTTCCATGTATGGTCCATATTTGAGGGTGGCGGCCGGCCGCCGCAACGACACTCCGGAATTACACGTGGGCGTGTTGTTTACCGTAAATCGACGTGACATTTTTTTCTATAAGTCCGGGCCCATTTTCTCCGTTTCTCGAAGTTTTTCACCTATTTTCTTCATTCTTTTTGCACAAAACAGATAATGGCAAACTTCAAAAATAAAAAGAAATCTATTCAAACTTGCGGAAACTTATTTTTTCAATACAAAAATTGTTATTTTCTCAAGAAACTAGAATTTTAAGTTTTTGTTGAGAAGTTCGGGTCTGATGTTCCGCTTCACTTCGGTATGATAAGAAATTATATTTTTTCAGATGGATTTAAAGGTAAGAAGGTAAGTATTTGTCATACCGAAGTAAAGTCAAAATGCCGGACTTCGAATTTCTTCGACGGGTATCATTTTCTTTCAGAGTTCAAAGAAAAGCTTGAGAATCAATGATTGTGTTATAATCACCAAGCTAACATATGATTTTTATAGGAAATCGTGTGTGATTTTCAATTTTTTTAAAGTATTGCCATTATCTGTTTAAAAAAGGAAAGAACTTAGAGAAAAATGGAAAAAATATCCAAGTCCGAGAAATGGGAAGTGAACAAGTTGGAAAAAAGAAAAGTGAAACAACATGATAGCATTATATAACAATCACAACAATGAATTAGGCCTTTCTAGTGTTTCATACAGAATAATCAACCAAATGTGATTGGTAGAATTAATGCTGATTATGCTATCCATATGCGTTCCATATGCTCCCCACGTTTTCGGCCGACCGCGCGGTGATCCACGTAGACACATATAGGGTCCAACCCTCATTCTTTTTAGCCGCACATACGCCACCGCGCGGTTCCATATGTGTTCCCCAGCGGTTCACCTGTGTTTTCCATGTGCCCCCGAACCCCCGACCCGGTGTGTGTTGACTCAGAGCACAACCCCTGTGCTAAGTGTGTAAACTAAACCGGAGGGGTAGATGTGGTAGACATAGTGAGGGGTCTCGGGCGCGAGAGGGGAACCGGGAGGGAGAGAGACCCAACACGGCAGATTGTGTGTAGGGAAAAAGGAAGGGGGAGGATGAATTTAAGACTGAGCAATGATTTCTCTGAAATTATTTAATTACTTTTTTCGTTAATTACTTGTTTCGTTAATTACTTATGCTTTTTGAAAAAAAAATATTTTCGAAACTACACTATACCTGACAAATCGTTTCGAGACCCAAATTTCAGAGAATACGTTATCTCTGAAAAAATGCGTCGCGCGCGGCGTCCGCGTAATTGATACTTTCTTTTTTCCAACGGTTCTATCTTTTTTTTTTAACTTATGCCCTTTTTCAAAATTTCTTCTTATTTCTAAAATTTCACAGACATGTCCCTGTGTTTACTGAGAAATGACTAATGGAAAATTCTGTGTCTCGCACTCCCTCTACTAAAAGACCTTACTTGACTTTTTCGTCATTTCCTAACGGAATGGACAACGTAAAATATTGAATATATTTGATTTTTATTAAATTCTAGTATTTCTTTTTAATTATTCGACTGTCTACTGAATGACAGTCCCTGTACATATTTGATTTTTATTGAATTAGGTATGTTTAATCAATTTTTAACTAGGAATATAATTTATTTTTCAGTTTTTTAACAAATAATTCCCCTCTCATCCATCATCAACAAAGAAGTGGACCATTAAGTACGTTTCATTATTTTTGAACTAGGAAAATGTTTTCTTTTTCAGTTTTTTTTTGATGGACGTGTAGAATTGCCAGAGAAACCGGAGAAAGTGAAAGATGGTGAAGCCGGAGTTCACTCTGAGGGATTGGATCGTGTTCAGAAAAGCAATTTGGTCCATCAAATAATTTTTTATTAATAAATAAATAATCACAAATTTCAAAAAAATATATATATAACAAGAATTTAAATTTTCATATGGGAGAAGTCGACGTGAAGGGGCTGGACATTCTCCTAAAAGTATATAAATAATGTCTTATATGCGAAAAAAGAAAAGTTATTCTTACCTTGGGGTTGTACCGGGATCCTTTAACGTAGTCTCCCTTCATTGGTGGCCACTGAGTGGATTCATCAATGTCCCAGACGGGTTCCTTCTTAATCTCCTCCTAAATAAACTCCCAGTATCAAATTTAGAATTTAAAATTTACCTCAGTAAGCAGCTTTTTGGGGGCCTCCATTCTTGCGAATCTGTATAGTAGTCGGTATAGTGACAAAGTATGATTGTGGAAAATTGTGCGGGTTATGGAATGCTGGATCGTCGGGCTCTTAATTGATTTTGATGTTTCAATTACGACGCTAATTGAAAAATGTTTTGATTTGATGAGCATGTATGACCGATGACTCATGCTGACGTCATGTGTAGATTGCCGAATTCATCTTTATAAATTTTAATTGTTCCCACAAGAGTAAAGTTCTTGAACGATTCTACGAAAAGTGGAAGCATCTGAGGTGTTGTCTTTTGGGGTTCCGGGAAGGTTTGAGGATACGATGGTTGAGTGACTCCATCTCTTGGAATCGGAGAGGATGGGAGAGACACAGCTTCTTGGTCAGACATTATGAATGAATGAAAGCTTTTCGTACTTCAGAGGCTTATATACTTGACTCTCACAGGTCTTCAAGTGATTCTTGACCCATTTCACCACAAAATCATCGTTTTTAGGCAGATTGGTTGAGAAGGGGTGTCTTATGCGTTTATTTGAGTGTTTCATAGCTTTTCGAAGCAAAAAGTAAATACAATAATACCCGCAAACATCAGACAAAAGGCCTTGTATTGGCTTTTGAAATACTTTCTTCCATTTGACGCAATTTCTTGTAAAAAAGTCCAAAAACTCGGTTTGGGGCTCACAACCGCTACTATCCATAAAATATCCATAATTTCGGTCATCTACCCAAAGCGCCACCCAATGTTCTCCACCTTCGGTACTTGGAGCTGTATTCCAAATAAATGAGCATGGCCTTCTGGTGATTATTGGTTCATGATCACTAGGAAATACTCCCCGAAAACATTTTCTGGTTATATGACATGAACTTAGAAATTTCTCCAATTGTATAGTTGATAAGGACATAATTTATTAAAACAAGCGAATACGAACATAAACACACTCAATAGGATAAAGACTGCCAGATGGCTCGCGGAATAGTGGGGAATGAGGGTAAGAGAGTGCAATATTATATTTAGTTTCGAAATATTTCTGGACCGAGATGAGCCGGTGTTTCTTTCCTGGAATTCGAGGTACCAAACGGCTTGGGAAGAAATGATTCCGTGGTTTTGCGTCACTGAAAAAATCATTGAAAATGAAGGTTTTAGTTAAAATTCAAACTCACAGGCTAAACTCAGCTTCTTGGGAAACCTCCATCCCATTACAGGAATTCCAGAAAAAGAGAACGTTAGATGTCTTCAAGTGACGATTCATATCTCGAATGTGGTGAATGGAAAGATTTTCAATTTTGTTGACCATGAGGAAGTACGATGATAAACTAATATCCATACACTGAAAAAGAAAAATAAGAAAAAAATAATTATAAAACACTTACTCCGGCTGGAAGAGGATTGGCAAAATCCGGAGGAACAATAGGGCGCGTGGTTCCCGGCAACATCATACGACCGACTTGTACGACGGAAAAAGTACAAAATGAATTAAGGTTTCGCGTTTATTGTGACATTGCGGTAGCGATCGACCTCATACATTGCATCGTATTGTGACAAAACCAAAACATTCAGCCCTCCAGCGGGGACTTTCTTCTTAAATCGCAATAAAAGCTGAGTGCACCCGGCTTGTACCAATTCCCATGAATTTGAAGTATCAATGGGGGCTATGTTGAAAACAAAGAAAGTGTGCCCACTTCGGAACATTTTGTATGTAATACAGGGACACGTCTTGTTCGATACACATCCGAGTTCATCATATAGTCGAGCGAGTGCTTGAGCATAACTCTTATTCTCAAAGTCACATTGAATTGGCTGTGGTGGGTACGCGGTTCCTCCAGCGTTTAGTTGAATTTCGGACTAGCGTCCCCCGCCTCCCGGCGGGCTCCGCTAGAAGGGGCTTCGCCCCTTGCGCAGTGCTCAGCAAGCTTTGAATCAGATCGCTACGACCATTTTGAAGCAAGTTATGAGCATTTTTCTATTTTATATGACCCAGGCAAGCAGAATTTCATTACCTTTCGAATGGTAGTAAGATGAAGGTTCTACGACAATTTTGAGCCGAGTTAGAAAAAAAAACAAAAAATTAGACCAGCCAGAAACTCGAACCAAAAACCTCCCCATCGCCGCACCACACCACTGCCACTGAGCCACACACTCGCTGGTGTGTAGCCACCCAGATGGCGTTTAAGTGGTGGGAAGACGCACGCTTGCATCGACTCGACCAGTCGTCTCCTTTCAGAAATGTTCTCGAACGTTTGAGACCCTATAACTCGAGTCAAAATCAATATTTTTTAAATCTGTTTTTTTCTCCCCCTAGATAATTTTCTTGGCTAACACATATCAAAAATCCATATTAGCTGGACAGATGACACTCCAGAGCTAAGCGATATAAGCGAAAAACCCGTTTTCTCCACAGCTCAGTTCCCACTGGACCGTTTTGGCTGAAACTTGATATTCCATTAGATAATTCCGATTTGACCAACATATCAAAAAATCAGAACAACTTTAGTACAAAAATTTTTCAGGACAGCAAAAATAGTCCGGTGGAGGCCGACAACAGCAAGGCGTTTTTTTCTGTTTTTCTGCAGTCCACCGGCCGTACCGGACGGGGGGTGCTTCAAATTAAAAATTTGACGTAAAAAAGTGATTTCTCGTCTAATTTTACGTCTAGTTACCAAGTTATATCAAAAACTATCGGGTAGAACTCGAGATAATCGAGGTGAAGCAAAAAAACCGAAAAATGAAAAAACAGAAAATTTTCTCAAAATAAAAAGTAGCCTTCATTCAATCGATTATAACTCGTTTAGAAGTATGGAATCTCAAAAAGGGGGTTCTTAATAAAAAAATTGGCCTAAAATTCCCTATCGATTAAAAAAATAAAATCAAATTTTCATCGAGAATCGGAAAAGTTATGAATGCTTCAAAAGAGGGGACAAAATTGAGACATTTTTTTTCGTTTTTTTCGCCGAATTTTGAGCATAACTCTGCTCTTTTTTACTCCAGAAATATGGAATTTGGGAAAAAGCAAGAAAAAGTTATTAGCTAAAAAGCTATTAAAAAATTATTAAAAAATATAAAGTTTGAACAAAGTTGCACGAGGCAAAGCAAAAAAACTTTTTTCGACACATTTTTAAGCCCCGCCCACTTTTTTTCCCCCCGCCATACCTACTACCCATTGGGAAAGAAGGTGGTGGAAACGTCAAAATGTGGAAACTCGAGAGAATCTTTGGTGACATCAGTATTGGGATTGAGAAGTCCAACAATTATACGCCTTGGGACAATGTCATGATATATAGTGCTGAACGGTAGTTCAAAGCGTCCTTCAGGGACTCCAATAATTTTTACTTTCGAAAGAGTGAATGGATATTGAGCTGGTGCAGTTCGCAATCGATTTTCCAAAGCTAAAGTAGCTGATGGTACAACATCAATCGCCCTCATATGTAGTTTCAAATCGGAAATTTCCAATTCAGCCTTTGTGTCTTTAGAACTTTGCAGACAGAAAGCGTCACTATTTCGGTAGAGTGTAAGTTGAATATCAACATGTGGGATCAAAAGTCTATCCGTTTGGAAACATTCCAAAAGTAGTGGAGCATACAGATCCAATTCTGATTTTGTAGTCAAGACACGTGAGTCTTTACTATCCGGGTCCCGCCATCCCGCAGTAGAAAGAAATCCTTTTTTGGTTTCAGTATTTTCGCCAAGTAGAGTTTGAATATAGCTTTTGTATGCATAATAGTCCGAGTCATAGACCGGAACATTGTTAAAGGTTACTTTAACTTGGTCAAAGAAGGTGGCACCAATAAAGTTTGTATATTGAATAGGGGGAACGTCAGCTCCTTCTTCAGCATTTTTGAGTTTCAGTTTAAAACTTATATAAGTTTTGTTGAGTTGAAAGAAGTGTGCACTATCATAAACATTGAAAACATACGGTCCTTTTGAATTTATAGCGTTTGTTGTGGTATAAGTCATCCATGTTCCTTTTGTAAATGCAACTTGGCTTGGTGGAGTGTCAAAAAGACAAATATTGGATGGGGCGCTTGGAGCACTTTTTGATTCGATTAGCTTTGCCATTTTCCAAAGATGTCGCGTTTCTGGGATGTTGATTTCGGCAAAGACCTTTTCTTCTTGGACGTCTTCCGCTTTTTAGATGGAACCTTTCTCAGCTTTCTTGTTTTTCTGACAGGTTTCCGCTTTGGACGAACCGTTTTCCTCCTCTTTCTTCTTCCACCAGACTGATCGAGTTTGCTGACAGCACGATTGATGAGAAAATTATAAGAATTGGTAGCGTTTTTTGACAAGGACTGCTTAAAAGAATCACCAGCCGCTACGTCGTTTGCAATACGAAGTGACGAATCCATGACTTCACGACCAACTGAAACACCCATGCGTTTTAGCAAGGGGACAGCGGAAATGAAGAGTTTTCCGAGTAATTGCGAGAAAGGGCCGTTTCCCCGTTGATAGAGACTTCCGGCACGAAATCCACCAGAACCGGTCTGACTTGGGTCATTTTCGAAAAAATGGACCCAATCAATAGAAGCATCAGGATCAAAGTAAATATGCATAGTGTGAGACGCGGATTTCTTGAGTAGTTGAATACGTAATCAACCATCAAATGGATATTTGATCGGACGGAAATGAAGTACGATGACAATCTTTCCAGAGTTGAATGGAATGAAATGATCTCTATCGTTCTTAATTTGAATGCCAATCCGAGAGACTTCCTTCACTCTCAGTGGTACATATAGAGGGTTTGAGAATGTTTGTTCAACATTTCCCTCATTTCCCGTACTTATGCTGATAACCTTCAAAAGAGGTGTTTGAATATGACTAACCGTCTGGGGTTCTACCAAGCCTTCAGAGTAGATGTACATAAGATCTGCACCCGAAAACATGGTATATTGCCCTTTTGCCGGAAATTGTGTGTTTTCCTTGTTTAGACCGAGAAAATAGCTGAGACGGTCCGAAAGTTCAACACGTGTAATATTCTTCGTATGTTGAATCGTTACCCGTTTGAATAGAGGATCGTATGAAAACAGGTCAATTCCTTTTCCTGTGGCGTTTGTTGCCGTTTTCACCGTTTTCGCAAGAGTATGGTTCAAAATCTCGATTAGTTGACTTGGTGAAGAAAATGAGCAGTTTGGTACTTTACACTTGTATTCCGTTGTTCCGAAAGAAACATAAAACTCATTCTCATATTTGCCTTGTGATTCAGGGTTATGGGAAATCAAATCATGAGAAGTTGGATAAATGATGGAGGAAAGGGCTACTTCATACTCACGGCGGAATACCAAAGAAGAAGGAAGTGGAGTTTGAAAATTAGAAATTGTCGATCCGGCTTGAGCATTAGAAACAAGAGTCACATAGAAATCACTCATTTTCTCTAATTTTAGGATTCGGTAGCAAATATCCAATACACGAACCAAGAATAATAAGCCACTGTTGCTGATGCGGATGATCAAGAGTACAAACTTTATATAGGGCCACAAAACATACAACATAAATGATAAAAACTTGTGAAAGAAATACAATCAAAGCCCTAGAACAGATGGTTTGACCACAAACCCACTTTGGACTATCCATAATAACAAATGAAACTTATTTCTCAAAAAAATAACAAATGAAAATAATTTCTCAATAAAAATAACAAATAAAACTTATTTCTCAAAATGATCTGTTTTATACAAAACCATCTCTTCTGCGTACCAAATACCATCAATCTCTTCTTCGTTCGAATCTGATAGAATATACACTGGAATGTCATAATTTAGGATTTTCGTCACTTTGAAGACTTCACTGGTCCATTTGGCTCTTGTACCCTTTGCGAAAGGAGAATTTTCAATCAAGACTCTGACCGTATCACCGACTTTGTAAACAGGGTTTTGTGCCTTCGACCCGCCATAGAGTCTCTGCCAGATTTTATATGCATTATCCCAAGTGACGTTTTCAGGAGATGTTCCGATAGAGTCCATATATGTACTGTTTAGTCCTTCCAAGATTTTCGGTAGTACACTGACCCAGTCATAACTTTGTGAAACGGTGAACCACTTTTCCAACTTGTTCTTGATTCTCATGATAACATTCTCGGCATAACAGGCTTTGACATTTGTGTTCTTCGGGTTATAAAACGTAATACCCATTGATCGAACAAAGTTTTGAAACTCTTTTCCCATAAATTCGGTACCTGAAAACAAAATATAAGTACAGATTTTAAAAAACTGAACCATACCTTTATCAGTATAAAGACTTGATGGAATTCTTCTTTGCGCAGACATCAAAATATCTTTATAGGCCTCAGTGACGGTTTCACACTTTTTATTTTTCAATGGTCGTGCAAACGCATAGCGACTAAACACATCAACCACTACCAAAATGTAGCAGTAACCTTTGTTCTTTGATTTGAGTGTTGGGAGCATTGCAAGATCTGCCATATGATGGCTATTAGGCCCACGGGCGACCCAAGGATTATGCTTGATTGCTTTGACTTTGTGAAAATGTCGGGTGTATGCGTTGTTTGAATGAAGATAGTTGAGAACCTCTTTTCTTCGAATGTGAGGATTTATTTTACGGGCTTGAGCAAGTAAAGTTGATGGACCACGCAATCCCGACTTTGGATCATGGTACAATCTTTCCAAAAGGTTTTCAGTTTCCTGGCCCTCCATTACTCCAACGTTTTACAGCAAAAGTCCGGGGCGTGAAGCGGGTTTGGTACTTTCTTTTCGGGTTAAGAATATATTCTTCAGGAAAATTGGTCTCGCTCAAGTATTGTGACAATCCTCGTAACGCTACCGAAGGTTTTCTAATTGGGTTTTCGTTGGAAAAATCTTTGATAATTTTCGTCACGTTGTACATGGGAATCAATCGGTTTTTCAAGTAAAATTCGCCAGTCCGTTTATCAACTAGAAAATGACTTGGGTGACTGTTGAAGTGATTCCAGAGTTTGGTTTTACTTTCTTTTATCTTCTCTAAAGGGGTAACTGAAGGAGGAATGACGGGTAGAGGGGTGACAGAACGACTAGAGTTTGTCCTGATTGAGTAGTCACTGGCGGCATCATCAAAATTACTGACAGCATCCATGAAAACATCGTCTTCTAGACTTTTATCAACTTTGGCCTGTATTTCCGTTTCTTTCGGCTTTTCTGATTCTTTTACCGCATTTGCCTCATCATTCCGTTTTTTCACCAATGATGTTATTTGTTGTTGTAAAAGTGAGAGTTTGACATCGTTTTCCATTGGTGTTTCCAATATTTTGTTGACTGACTCATCCGCAGGGTTTCGATTTTTGACCAAATCTTCATGTTCTTCCACAGATAGTAGTATATATTTATTGTAGGACATGTTCCAGAATAGTAGAAGCAGCAGAAATCAAGACTGGCAAAAGGACGGCAATTGGGGTACCACCAGTTTGAATTAGAAACTGACGAGTTTCGTCAATATTTCGAAGTGTTGAAAGACGTCTCAAGTCGGCAGAATATCGTTGAAGACGACGGACGTTCTTTTGGGATATTTGAACATTTCCTTTCAAAACGTTATAAACCAGCTCTACCAAACAAATTAGCTTTTGGTCAGGAATTGCGTTGATTAGAGCAATACGGGCATTTTTGTCAGAAGTTGCCGAAAGAGCCATAATTTCATTGAAAGTCTTCAAATCCCACTGGGGATAGTTATTTCGGGACGTAGACATGAGTAATATTTCCAGGAAGTATATTATCACGATACCGAATTTTGTCAGGACAACTTTTGTGAAGATCGATCAACAAGTAAGTATAGGGTTGACTGGTCGCGTCAGAATAAATGGAGAGAAAAGTGTTACAGCCTCCTGGCATAAGCTGGGAACCCAAACAACGGACACTTGATTTATCCGAGTTATTCTTGAATAGAATGATATAACTTGCTTGGAGGCGGAGATTTCTTATAACTTTTGAATAGAAAATGGTGTGAAGGAGAAACATTACGGTCATATCGTAGTGATGAGCCAAAACTGACACTAGACGCTCCATTCCAGAGTTTTGGTCGATTTTCGTCATCAAGTCATCAATTACCACCATAGCCCGTTCCGTCTTATATTTCTTCAATTCTTCGAGATTTGGTAGTCCTTCGCGTAAAATGATATCTTTCCGGTTTTTCATAGAATCGGGTACACTTTCGAACGTGTCATAGTACCAAAAACATATCTTACTGTCCACATCAAAAATTGTATTCCTTTGATCGACTATTTTCCGTGCCAAAGTACTTTTTCCCTGGCCACTAGGACCAACAACAAGAATAGTAGACTGCCAAGCAAGCTTAACCATGATGAATGAATAATTTTTTGAACATTTTTATTTCTTTTTTATTCCATTCGATGCGAAAAAATTTGTATTATTTTTTTGATTACTGGAGAATCTCATGAATCTTCCATTTTATCGCATAATTTCCGATATTAACACATTTCCGACAATATTTCACTAAAATATGTGATGGCCGTCCCGTAAATCGACACGGCCTATCTTTTCTGGCTCCCAGGCCCCGGCCCCGCGCAAGTGCGTAGTACACCACGGGCATTGCACACTTTTCCCATCTCTCAACTATTTCATCATCGCCCCTCTTCACCCGTCTGTCTATGTGTCTGCTTGCTTCCCTCACTACTTTGACGCAGACTTGAAAAAAAATATTTATTAAGAAAAAAAATATATACAAAAAGAAAAATTCTTTACCCGATGTCGATACCCGAGTGGCGGTGTAAACCCGAAAAATTATTTATGGCGATACCCGAATGGCAGTGTTGACCCGTCCGAAAGAACCCGTCTTTTGTTGAAGGTGTACCTCATTTGTTTCTCAATATCTTGGGCGTAGACATTGTGCTCCCGATCCCTCCGCATGGTGAACTGGGGCACCTTCTGAACCGTCCTCGGTGTGATTTCCTCCAAGACCTCCTCAACCATCGTCTTCATGTTGTCGAACGTGACGATCTTGTCCGCGGCCGACGTCATTGTGAAGCCTTTGGCCTTAATGGAGATCTGAAAAAAATTTAAAAGTTTTATGAATACATTTTTTTTTAGTTGTTTACCTTTTCTTCACCGGTTTCCATCACCTGTTTGTAACTGTAGGTTTTGGGACCTAAAGTTACAAATTCGGTCATGGTGCCACTCAACTCGCTGGTCAGGGATCCCAAATATTTGCCCAGATCTTCCTTGAGAGGGTCTTCTTCTCCATCTGGGACCGTGTAGATGAGGGAGTCTGTGTCTGAAAAAATATATTTGTGAATGAATTTTCAAAGTTAAAAATTTACCGGTATAGACCAGATTGTCTGCCCCCACTTTCTCCATCAGCTCATACAAGCGGAGCCTGGCATGAGATGTCGTCAGCGCAGCGATGTGCATGGCACTCGTCCGGAGACTCTGGAGGCATTCCGCTCTTTTTTGGTGTTTGACGACGAGGGTATCATTGACGGCTCTCACGTCTTGAATCTCGACGGTTTTATCGTAAAGAATACGATAAAACTTGGCCGGATCAATAATGATTGACGTGTTCGTCTTATCCACCCTCTGGGCCGTTTTTCCCCACTAAAATAAAACTTTCAGATTTTTAAAAATTTAATAAAAAACTTACGAGTGAGTTGAGCAAGAGTTTGGAGACGGCTCGCTTTCCGGGGTTCTTCTCCATCTTATCGGCATCCAACTCGATAGCCTCCATGGTCCGGTACCCTTCAATGAAAGCCTCCTTTTCTTCCGGGGTGACGACTGTCTCTGGCCATCCACTGGCGTGCTGTAATAATATTTTTTCATATTTGTTTTTAATGAAAAACTTACAATTTTCTCCACCATCATCGTATTGATATAAGAGGTGAAGAGTCCTCCCTCGCTCTGCTCGTTGTTTTCAAGCCAAAGTGGGTATTCGATGGCCTATAAATTTAATTTTTCTTAAAAATAAATGTAATCAACTTACATGGAAAACTTCCAAAATTTTGTAGCCCAACTTGAGGGCTTTGCCGAGCTCGAAGGTGGTGTACACACCAGTGAATGACCTTTCATCATCTGTGTGGTGGCAATCTTCTTGATTCTCCTCTCTCATACAAACTGAGGAAATATATAATTTTGGGAAACTTGAAGAAAATACTTACTTTTGCAGAGTCCAAAGACCAACTTTCCAGACGTTTTGTCTGCAATAAGAGGGAGTCGGAGATCATCAGGTGCCAACACCCGACACAGCATGAATCCTAAGAATGGGATGTCTTCTGGAGCAGTCATTGGGACTTTGAGGTCCTTTGCTGGAACATCTCTTGGCGGTCCGACGGGGAAACAGCAGTACTTCATCACGGAGGGGTATAAGCTGAAGAAAAAAAATACGATTTTATGATAAAGATTGTGGAAAATATACCTGATGACGTCATTGAAGTTGATAACTTTCCCTTTGTCATCGACAATCAGCTTAAAAACCTCAGTCCGCCCACCAACCAAGGCTCTCTCCATTTGGAGGATCCCCTAAAATATTATTTGTATTTTTTTTTTAGTTTGAAAAACTTACGGAAACTTCATGATTAGCGAAAAAGTCCGCCATTTCCGGGTTATTTCGGAGCTCTGTGTCGACATCACACTCCCAAACAACCTCCACAGGATAACCACTTTCCTTCAGTTCGGCCAGTCGCATACGATCCCTCTCTCGAACCTCCTCGCCAGTCATGTCGCCAATCATTGAGTCATCGGCAAACGAACACGAATGGGCATGCCAGTAACACCCCTAAACAAAAAATTAATTATGTTGAAAACAACTGTCAGACTCACATTAAACTCAATTATTTTTCCTTCCGGATACCTGTCGCATTTATCGATGAATCCATCGACCCGGAACCTGCCGATCTGAAATAAAATTTATCATTTTAGGAAAAAAACCACAATCTTCTCACCATCTTTTCACCATATGTCGACGAAATGTCGACTTGGACTCCGTCCCTATGTCCAATCCATGCCAAATACTTTTGGCTTTTGATTGAAGAATTATAGGAAGCGGATGGCTTGACATCAAGAACGATTGGGCATCCGTTTCGAAGGTGATTCCGGCGAAATGTGGTCATCGCGGCAGAAGCGATAGTGACCGACTCCTGTAAGAAACGCAGACAGTTAGAGAAATGATCGTCGTGAGGGAAAGTGTGGGGGCACCATATGGTCGGGTGAGAGAGTGGAGAAATAGACGGGGAAAGAACCAACCTCTAACAGACAGACATCTGTCAACTCTTCGAAGGCCTTCAGGAAAGTAGTCATTGATGTGGCGAGGATATACACATCATTATAACAGTACTTGATCAACTCTTCACAAAAGTTGAACTTCTTGTTGGACGACTTGTATTCCTCCCTTTCCTCAGCAAGTACCTTCTCCATACGTTTTCTCTCCGATGCCGACTTGTTATCCAACGTGAAGTACTCGTTTGCCGGGAGATCTCCCTCATAATCATAGTTTTCTTCTTTTATAAACTTGATTGGGAAATCTCTGGAAAGGTTTTTTTCTATATTTTTCAAGATAATAAATTACTTACCCCTTCAGAGAATCCACCTCGAAAGTTTTTCCCATTGTGGCTAGACTCATCGGGAGGTACTTCATGGAATCGACCATCCGGACACCATTGTGCTTCAGATAAACGAGCTTCGTGCCGTCCAGGCATACTTCCGGTGCCGATTTGTTGGAAGCGATGAGACTCTGGAGGATGAATTGTCCGTCGTATCTGAAAGAAATTTAACAAAATTAGAAAGTTTTTCATTTTTCACTTGCCCAGACATGTTGTGGGCGACAAGCGTTGAGCCCTTGTTTTCCTCAGAGATCACGAATTGTCCGATCTCGGACTTACAGTCCAGATCTCTGTTGGCGTAATAGATGCTCTCGATTATTTTTATTCGGCCATTTGGAGAACACCGGGCACATGTGTCGGAGTCATCCTTGATTTCAGGCTTCGTGCCATCATACTTGACCGTCTTTGGAATCGTCGAGGAGCATTCTGGGCAACATCTGATCCCGGTGAAGACGATCGGGATCTGTTCTCCTTCCTCCACAGCCTTACTCTGAAATTTTTTATATTTTTTCTGACCAATATAAGAGTACACAAACCTCGATATCGTAGTAGAAGTACGTCCGAGTGAGCCTCTTCTCATTCTTCTTGCTGACGGTCATCGTACAGTGGTGGAATTCCGCCCTCATACACTGACATCGGTGGCAGAAATTTTCTCCACATTCGTGAGGCCTGGCATTCTTGTTGCGGAAGTAGGGCGTCTCACATTTTTTGCAGAATTTTGTGTGATCGCACCTACTTTTTCCACCTCGTGGCCCTAAAAACAAATAGTTAGTCTTGCCCTTTATGATTATTTATTTACCTTTCTCGAGATGGTTTTGGTAGCATGCCTCCGAGGGGAAGTGGACATGACACTTCTGGCATTCTACGGGTTTATCATCCTTCGTTTTAGGACAGTTCTGCTTGCCACATTTTCTGTGGATCAACTTGCAGTTGTAGTGTGAGGCCACGTCCCTGAATTTTGCGTCACACTTGCCGCAATAATACCAGGTATCGAGGAGGGCGCACACACTTCTGACACCACGGAAATGACCATTTGAGAGATAGAGAACCAGCAGTTTTTTCTCTCCAGTGTAGTCACCTTTGAAGAATGGCAGAGTGGAATTTTGTTCGAATACCAGGATTTTGTACTTCTTGAAGACTGTTTCTTGGAAGGCTTTGATATCCAGATAACCAAAGTTTTCAGACTTTGTAACTCCCGCCTTCTAAAATAAAATAAATAGTTTCCCAATGTTTCAACGGACAAATATTACCTTTTTGATGTCCTCAACAGTTTCAAAAAGCCACTTGTAGCGGTTGGGGTTGCTATCGGACTTCTTCAAACTAGCTTTGTAGTTGTAGCGAGCTGTGGCTGTTTTCTTCTCTTGCCAAATGGAGTAGTACAGTGCTTGGAGGAGTGCATGAGGGAGGCAGTTTTTGGAGACTATAACAAAGTTTACTTTTTCAACAATTAATTTTAGAATTTATCAAAACCTTTATTCTGCAAAACATTTGTTGCTCCTTTTCGTCCAAAACTTGATACGGCCTCATCTCTATCTTCTTTTTCTATTGTGTCCTCCTCCTCCTCTACTTCTTCTTCTTCTTCTTCTTCTACCTCGTCCCCTCCGTTTTCCTCCACTTCTCCGAGAACTCTATCATCAATTTCCCTTCTCTCATACATTTCCATATCATAGTCTCCTTCTTCATCATCCAGGAAATCGTCGAATTCTCCCTCCTTTTCGACTTCTTCATCATCTCCATCATCAGAGCACCCCGCTTCGTCATCGAGGAAAGGGCAACCTCCTCTCCTCTTTTTCGACTTTACAGAGCGGGTCTCTTCCCTTTCTGCCCTAGCCTCCTCTCTAGTTTCCTCCTCCGCCCTTTTTTGTTTCTCGAAAGCAATTAGTTCGAGAAGTTTTTCAGTGTCAAACTTTCTTTTACGTCCTCGCTTTGATTTCGGAGAAACTTCAGGGGGAACGTCTCCAGAACCCACTGCCGGTGTGACATAAGTCAACATCACCGACAACTCGGGGACGTCCAATTCCAATGGAGAGCGACTCGACTGACTCATTCTCTCCATGTTGAAGACAATGTCATCTATCGTCACTCTTCCTATTGGTTTTAGAGGGAGGCCAATATGTTCTACTAAACTATCAGAAAAAATAGTCACTCCGACATGAAGGTCGGTCGTGGAAGCTCTAGAGGGGGCATGTTTCTTCATCAGATCTATCAGAGCCTGGGCAAACATTTCGGGGCCTTGGGGGTGGAGAATAATGTTTCGGGGGACCCGCAATTTTATTGTGACATGAGTCACAACATTTCGGAATGGTCCTTCCCCTCTACGGACTACCTTCGTGAGCTCTTTCAGGCTAGCTCCGCCCACTTGGACCTAATAAATTAAAAACTGTTTAAACCCCACAAATAATTTTATTTCACTCACGAGTCCACTTCGCAACTCCTCCATTTCAGTCTCCTCCACCTGCTCCAGGACTGCATTGAGTACTTGTTGAACGGCCATTTTGAATTACGACGAGAATACTGAAAATGATACAATCAGCTCCAAAGAAGGTTATGAACGAGGACAATACTGGCTATTTTGTCCCACAAGAAAGTTTCAATCAAAACGGAATGGTGAGTATAAATTATTTACTAAAAAATTAAAGAAAAATTCAGATAAGCTCAACAATCGGAAACGAAAGTATGGCTTTCACACAGCCGCCGCCGTCAAAAACAACGAAAAGAGTCGAAAGTTTTATTTTCAACTTTAATAAAGGGTCGTCACCGACCATCAACATACAAAAATGAAAGAATGGTGGAGCCGGGAGGGAGAGAGAGGGGGCGAATTTTTGTGTAATGTTTTGATTTCCCTTTCGTATCATCTCGTGACAGGTTTATCATTATAAATCCATTAAGTGCAACAATTCCTGAAATTAAACCCCGCCCCCTTTCAGCTGCTATCATTCATTTCATTATTTTTTCTTCTTACTGTGCGGTCGGTTTCTCCACCGCTCTCCCTTTCCCGACACTTTCTGTTTCGTTTACTTTTTGTTTCTTTCTTCTTCTCCCAAAAAATAAATTTGTGTACTTTCATTTCTGTAGAATAAATGTCTCATGTCTACTCCTCCAACGAAAACGCCAAAGCCGTTAAGGATCTTTCAAAATCCTACAAGAATAAATCAGCCAAGAGCGAAGGTCCCATTTCCGACGAAATCAAGAAAATCGTCCACCCATCGCGGACTTCATTGAAAAGAAAGAGAGAGGAAAAAGGAGAAGAGGACGGGACCGTCAGAAAAATGGTAATTTATTTACTTTGTCATATAAAATAGTATTTTTTATATTTCAGGAATGGCTCAAGATGAAGGCTAAGGACGCCGTGATCCCAACCGAGACAAATGCTGTGGTGAAGCCGGAGTATCTCTTCAGGGAACCAGGAGCGATCGTTTTCAACATCTGTTACCCCTGCAAAAAATTCAACTCAGAACGCCAGGTGGAAGTCGTCGAGCCTGGAATGGTACAAATCCGTAAGTTTTATAAATTTTATAATTTTTCCGTGTATTTATTTTTTAATTTCAGCATTGGCTTTGTGCAGTGTCTGTCGAAACCATCTGAATCTCCAGCGCCAAATCAAGTTCTTCCAGTTCGAAATTCCAACCGTCAAGAAGGAGTATAATCTGTAATTCTTTTGAAGGAAAATACCCCTCTCTCTTTTCCACACTTTCCCGTTTTCCCCCTCCTTTTCTGCCCTCATGTTTTCCCGCATAGTCCCCTTTCGTCCCCAGAAAGACAAGTTTATTAATGACCAATTTATTCTTCAAAGTAACTAAAAGGAAGAGTAAAACTATCAGGCAATAAAATCCATTTCCAAACGTTCAGTCCTTTTTGTATATGTTTATCACAGGAGCCGAACCTTTTGCGAAATGAAAGGTGTACGCGTCCTTTTTCTTTTCGGCTTTCTGTGTTTGATTGTGTGGGATGGGTGTTTCGTTGAATAGGGCCATTGCCTGAAATTTTCAAGTTTTCCATAAAAATTGACCGATAAATCTAGTATATAAACTCACCATACTGACGGAATCCACAAATTTTACGCCCTTGTGTTTCAAAAACACTAGTTTTGTTCCATCCAGAGCGGTTTGAGGTTTGGAGACCAGGACAATCGGTGTCCCGTTTTTCAAATGGTCTCTTCTGAAGACCTGCATGGCAGCAGATGCGGCAGTGACGGCCTCCTGCAAGAAATTGCGAGTTTGTAGGATTAAAAAATGTTTTTCCTACCTCCAACAAGCATACATCAACCATCTCCTCAAACGACTTCTCAAAGTTTGTCATGGCCGATGCGAGAATGAAGACATCGTTATAACAATTTCTTCCACAAAATTGAACTTTTTGTGTGTTACCCGCTCCGATGCCAAAAACTCTTCCAATTCCTTTCGCTTTACTGGTGATTTGTTGTCAAGATCGTAATATTCGTCGTCGGGAATATTTGAGGTGCTTCCTTGTTGCTGGCAATCAGTTTTTCGATAATAAACTGAGCATCATATCTGAAAAGTGATTTTACACACATAGTTTGGAGAGAAAATAATTACCTCGATGCATTATGTGCCACAGCCAGAGCCCCCATGCTCTTCTGATAACAAGTAGATTTCGGTATTGATTGATGTAGAATAGAAGGAAATTAATAAATTACTTTTAGGACTCAGAAAAAATCAGAATTAAATAGAGATAGGACACCGCTGGCGTCCAAAAATAATATAGAATGAAGGAAAAGATGCAATGAAAAACTATTTATACTGACCAAACGTCTGGTTTTTCAAAGACAAAGAAAAATGAATCATCTCAAAGTACACCAAAAAGCTCACGTAGGAGTGGGCACCGTGCCAACTTTCAAACATTCACAATAAACGAGGAAGATTTATATTGAAAAAATCAGAAAACTGATATATCTATTTATATCAATGATGCGGACGCCGCGCGCGACTCATCCGCGACGCATTTTTTCAGAGATACCGTATTCTCTGAAATTTGGGTCTCGAAACGATTTGTCAGATATAGTGTAGTTTCAAAAATTTTTTTTTTTTCAAAAAGCATAAGTAATTAACGAAAAAAGTAATTAAATAATTTCAGAGAAATCATTGCTCAGTCTTAAATTCATCCTCCCCCTTCCTTTTTCCCTACACACAATCTGCCGTGTTGGGTCTCTCTCCCTCCCGGTTCCCCTCTCGCGCCCGAGACCCCTCACTATGTCTACCACATCTACCCCTCCGGTTTAGTTTACACACTTAGCACAGGGGTTGTGCTCTGAGTCAACACACACCGGGTCGGGGGTTCGGGGGCACATGGAAAAATCAAAAAATTCAATTAGGCCCCAAGGAGACAGTACCGATGAGTCATCCTTACGAGGGAGCCATGGAGCTTGAGAGGGAGCCATGCGAGAGAGTATGGAAGAGGAGGAGACGCAGACAAACGAGAGAGAGAGAGCGCGCAGAGAAACCGTCTCACACGACGAGAGAGTGAGAGAGCGCAGCATGCGAAATTAAAATGGTCCCAAATACCCCCCCCCCCCCCCACACTTCTCTCAGCAATCGCCCGTGACCAGCAGCTTCGATGGGAAGCAGGCTGAACTACTGGCGCCAATGGACCTCTCAATTAATCTTGTTAATAAAGTTGAAGTTTCTCTCGCACTTTAATTGTAAAATGGACTTCTCGTCCCTCTAACGTGTCACAACACTCACAAAACTTTGTCAGACAATAGCTGTAAGGATGGGCAGATAGATTATTTAACTTTTTAATTTTTATAGCATGATTAGAAATATAAAGAGCATAACAGCGATGAATAGCATCGGTTTCATGACCAAACTGTTTCGTTACAATGCATATTTTCAAAAAACAGCTGGTGAACCTCTCACTTCAGTACTTTTTTTCGTTTTCGCAAACTGAAAATTTCACAATACAAAAATTAGTTCAATTGTACGGCTTTCACTCACAATTTCATCTTCTTTGAAGCATACTCCCTGAATGGAGAAAAAAATACAAAGAGTGAGATAATATTGATTGATGAATGAGCAGTAAACAGTACTGCACAAACCGAACCAATAAATTGTGAATACCGAAGTTCCAAAACGATAAAGAGCACGACTAGAGACACTGGAGATACACAAAGAATAGTAGTTGTGATTTGTACAATTAAACTTCTTATCGCAGTTCGTGCTTTTTAAATGTTCCAGCAGATATTTGTAACTTCAGTGCACTCATTAGTCGGGAAATGTCCGTAATAGTGAGAGCTAGCACAGAGCAAGCAAAAGATAAAAACATAAAAACAATTGCTACAATAAAACCATATGTAGTGTTTTTGATATACAAGTCGAAGTTTGATAACTGTTGAAAACTAAGCAGGTATTCAGGGTAGAACTGAAAAAAAGTAGCTAATCAATCTATCATCACTTGTCTAACCTCCGCAATATATCTCAATTGCTCATCTTTCTGTTCGTAAACAATATTGACACAAAAAGTAACGAGGAAAGGAGTAATCAGACAACAAAAATAAAGAAATAATAACATAAAATTTGGTATAATATGTGTTTTTAATATGACAGCAATGGTTTGATGTTTCTGAATGAAGCTCATCATCAATAACTGATATTGGAGTGCAATAATACTGGATGCCATTATCTGTACATCAGAATTAAATTCAAATATATCAGTTCGACGGAAACTTACAACATTATAGTGTAATGAGACCCCAAACCACTCAAATAAGATACCAACAGAGTATCCTGCTAAAAACGGGAATAGTGGAACACATTGCATTAGAAATGTCAAATGTATGTCAGTTAGAAAACACATGCTTAGATATGCCAGCAAAAAAAATCGAAAAGTTCCTAGTTTCTCACATTGGAATATAAGTAAGTAAATGCCAAGGGAGTTCAGAAAAAATGAGATGATTCCAATAATATGATAACATGAAATAATCCAATAAGGTTCAGAAAAGTCTATGTCATACTGCATGTTGGGAAAAAGTGAATGATCGGCTGATAATCATTGCCAGAAATTTAGTTCGTTAGGACATAGTGACAGGTGGACATTGAAAAGCGCTATTTCTGTTCATTGCGGAAGTAATAACTTATGAACTCATACCTTAAGTCATAACTCCTGATCCAACAGTCTCACAGCAGATTCACCATAATTTGCATAAGAAATGAATGAAATGAGCCTCAACAACTGCAAGACACGTGTCCCGTGACCTTCCATTCTGATACCATCACTATTCTGGATGTGCTCTAAACCCAACCTGATGATCTTACGGTAACTATCTACCCTACATTTCCCGTGCATCGCCTCTCGGTTAGTCGTGTTGATAACGTTTTTCTTGATTTCTCCCCTTTTGTTCCTCTTGCGCTCTAAGTGTGACACAGGCTCACCGTCACTCTAACGCGATCCAAACTGTTTAGATAACTTTACACATTTCATATTGCTTGAATTAATGACACATATTTTTACTCATAGTCTAAAGTTTAGTTGGTCTTATAAACTGAACAGGTGATTTTCCTCACCAGACATTGAAATCTATTTAAAATTATACTCAAAAAGGGCTCCGAGACATTTCGACGCATTTGTTATTTTGATGACATCACGTTTACTTTTATTTTCACTGATATTTTGTGGAGAAACGGGGTGCAGCATTTTCAATAGTTACGTTGTCTCATAAAAATTTCAACTAGAACATTTAAAAAAAAGTTCATCACATGAACATTTTAACATCTAGAGAAAAGAACAGAGAGAGGAAGATAAATATCGCTAGTTTTTTACCAAATTTTCTTGTTATTCGAGAAGGAAATACATTCAAAAACGAGTTTATGAACTTCTCACAACAGTTGTTATCTTTCGCTTTCGCATACTGAAAATTTACAAACAAAACATAATTTCAATAGTAGTGTTTTCACTCACAATTTCATCTTTTTTGAAGCATACTCTCTGAATGGAGGAAAAAATATAAAGAGTGAGATAATATTGATAGATGAATGAGCTGTAAACAGTACTGCACAAACCGAACCAACAAATTGTGCATATCGAAGTTCCAAAACGATAAAGAGCACGACTAGAGACACTGGAGATACACAAAGAATAGTAGTTGCGATTTGTACAAGTAAACTTCTGATCGCATCTTTGTGTTTTTTAAATGTTCCAGCAGATATTTGCAGTTTCAGTGCACGCATTAGTCGGAAAATGTCCATAAAAAAGAGAGCTATCACAGAGCAAGCAAAAAATAAAAACATAAAAATAATTTCTACCACGAAAACATATCTAGTGTTTTTAAAATACAATTCAAAGTGTGGTAACTGTTGAAAACTTGCCACATATTCAGGGTAGAACTGAAAATTTATAGGTAATAAATCTACGATAACTTGTCAAACCTCCGCAATATATCTCAATTGCTCATCTTTCTGCTCGTGAATAGCATTGAGACAACAAATAACGAGTAAAGGAGTAAACATAAAACAAAGATAATATAAAGGAAACAGAAAACCTGGTAGAGTATTTGTTTTTAATATGTTTGCAATGGTTTGATGTTTCTGAACGAAGCTCATCATCAAGAATTCAAGCTGTAGTGCAACAAAGCTGAATGCCATTATCTGGGAATCAGAAATAAATTCAATTATAGCAGTTTGTCGGAAACTCACAACATTATAGTGTAATGGGACCCCAAACCACTCAGGTAGGATACCAGCAGCGTATCCTGCTAAAAATGGGAAAAAAGGAACAACTTGCATTAGAAGAGTCAAATGAATGTCAGTTAGAAAACACATACTCAGATACGCCAGCAAATAAAATCGAAAAGTTCATAGTTTCTCACATTGGAATATAAGTAAGTAAATGCCAAGGGAGTTCAGAAAAAATGAGATGATTCCAATAACATGATAACATGAAACAATCCAATAAGGTTCAAGAAAGTCTATGTTATATAGCATGTTGGGAAAAAAGTGAATGGTCGGCTGATAAACATAGGCAGAAATTTAGTTGGTTGTGAGAGAGTGACAGGTGGAATATCAGTGAAAAGCGCTATTTCTGTTCATTGCGGAAGTAATAAATTATGAACTCATACCTTAATTCATAATTCCTGCGCTACCCGTCTCACAGCAGATTTACTATAATCTGCATGAGAAATTAATAGAATGAGTCTCAACAACTGCAAAACACATGCCCCGTGACCTTAACCTGAACCCAACCTGGTGACCTTATGATAAAGATCATCTTCCCTATGTACATTTTCAGTGCATACGCGGAAGAGGAAATGGTCACAATGTCGTCGCCTATCAATCGTTCTACACTCTCTGAAATGATGATGTCTACCGATGATGATGTTAAGCACCGTGGTTCAGAGGATTTTTTTCACTGCTTGCGGCAGCTTTACCAGCAATCGCTTGTGACCAGCAGCTTGGATGGGAAGAAGGCTTAACTACTGACACCAATGAAGCTCACGACTAGTCATTTTAATAAAGTTTATGTTTTTCTCCTCCTTGTTGTTCCTCTTGCACTTTAACATAACATGTAACATTGGCTCACCGTTCCTCTAACGTGTCACGACACTGTAACATTAGTTGTGACTGTGGATGAACAGAGAGATTCTTCCACTTTTAACATTTTCATTGCATGATTAGATACATAAAGAGCAGATAACATAGATAAGTATGCTAATTCATCTCCGATCTCCCACGAAAAAGCGTTCCTTCCAAGAAATAAAAAAAAGAAGAAGTTGCATTTGTGCTACGAATACAAGTATCTGGAACAGGGCTAAATTGAACTCGTACACATTTTTCCCTATTACGTACCCTTGCGGACGTAAATAAATTATTATTATTATTATTATCATCGTTTCAGTGCATACTTTCAAGAAATAGCTGGTGAAACTCTCACATCAGTTGTTATTCTTTGCTTTCGCAAACTGAAAACTTAAAAAATTAGTTCAATTGTACGGTTTTTACTCACAATGTCATCTTTTTTGAAGCATGCTCCCTGAATGGAGGGAAAAATATAAAAAGTGAGATAATATTGATTGATGAATGTGCAGTGAACAGTACTGCACAAATCGAACCAACAAATTGTGCATATCGAAGTTCCAAAACGATAGAGACCACCATTAGAGATATTGGAGATACGCAAAGAATAGTAGTTGCGATTTGTACAAGTAAACTTCTTATCGCATCTTCTTGCTTTTTGAATGTTCCAGCAGATATTTGCAGTTTCAGTGCACGCATTAGTCGGAAAATGTCCAAAATAAAGAGAGCTAGCATAGAGCAAGCAACGGATAAAAACATAAATATAATTGCAGCAATAAACACATATGTATTGTTTTTAAAATACAAATCGAATTGTGGTAACTGTTGAAAACTGGGCAGATATTCAGGGTAGAACTGAAAATTTATAGGTAGTAAATCTACTATCCTTCTATCGTCAAACCTCCGCAATATATCTCAATTGCTCATCTTTCTGCTCGTGAAGAGCATTGAGACTACAAATAACGAGTAAAGGAGTAAACAGAAAACAAAGATAATATAAGGGAAACAGAAAACTTGGTAGAGTATTTGTTTTTAATATGTTTGCAATGGTTTGATGTTTCTGAACGAAGCTCATAATCAAGAGTTCAAACTGGAGTGAAACGAAACTGAATGTCATTATCTGGGAATCAGAATCAAATTCAAATATATCAGCTCAACGGAAACTTACGACAGTATAGTGTATTGAGACCCCAAACCACTCAACTAGGATACCAGCAGCATATGCTGCTAAAAATGGGAAAAAAGGAACAACTTGCATTAGAAGAGTCAAATGAATGTCAGTTAGAAAACACATACTTTGATACGCCAGCAAATAAAATCGAAAAGTTCCTAGTTTCTCACATTGGAATATAAGTAGGTAAATGCCAAGGGAGTTAAGAAAAAAAGAAATGATGCCAATAACATGATAACATGGAACAACCCAATAAGGTCCGGAAAAATCTATGTTATATTGCATGTCGGGGAGATAAAGTGACTGGTCGGCTGCTTAACATAATTAGAAACTTAGTTTGTCGTGACATGGTGACAGGTGGAATATCATCGGTAAGCGGTAGTTCTGTTAATTGCGGAATTAATAATTCATTAACTCGCAACTTGAGTCATAACTCCCGATCCACCAGTTTTACAGCATATTCACTATAATCAGCCTGAGAAATGAATAATAAAAGACAAAAAAGTTTTCCCCGGTGGGTTTCGAACGCTGGCTGTCAGATTGGCACCAAAAATTCAAAATTAAAATACGACATCTTTCCAACCACTTAGTATTTCTAGCTTTTATCTTGTCGCTTCAAAAAATAACGGGAGGAACTAAAAGTTGTTCAAACATCAATATCAAAGACAAATCTCAAAATTGAATTATAGTATGCGACAAATGCGACGTCAACAAAATCGCGCCGGACTTGGAGGATCCTGCAAACACTTACTTCACATTTGAGTGGGTCTCAATTATTGTTTGCAAAACTGCTATTTTTTCCAGTGTCGATAAACCAGCAACGGGATGTCAAATGGTTTTCCAAGTACATTGCATGAGATCAGATACGATGATTTGTGAAAATAACAATATTTTTGTGAGAGGTACCTGTCAGAAGATTAATTTAAAATATGGAGTTCCAGGGAACGACTTCTACAGGAAACAGAGGAATAGCCACTGGTGTCACATCCACCTCAGCGTCATCGACATTGACCTGTGAAGCAGATGGTTCCTGGTCTGCCAGAGATGTGTAAGTCGATCACAAGGTTAAAGAAATAAGTGTAATTTTCAGAACGATGATTTCAAAAATTGTCTGTACATTCCAGGGATGTGTGCAACCTTAAAAATAGTCAATACTTTATTCAAGATAGAGTTTGTAAGACCTGAATTCAATAAACACATTATTAAACATTTACCAACACAAAAGTTATCAATGATACTAAATTCAATGTATAGTCGACCTCACAACAAAAACCAGGCCTTCATTTATTCGTTTTCTTTTTCTCCGCACCAGGCGTTTTGCCACACTTCTATACTGTGATGACATTAGGAAACATATCAAGCAATGGGTAACCGAATTGGCAATGAGAAGGGTGTACGAGAATGCATCGAGTTCTTGATAAACTTGTCTGGAAAAAAGAGTGCTCTAAGTTTTATAGATCACTTTAGCTCACTGTTCTTTATAATATTGTACATATAAATAGTCAGTAACATAATAAGCTCCGTAAGTGATTTCCGAGAGGAACACACTGATAGTCATTACTAGAACCAGCCAGAATGTGTTAGATGACGCATCACTTCTCAACTTCTTCCTCCTTTCCTTTGCTTTACTAACTGCTCCCAATAATATAATAGCCATGAAAAAATAGGTACAGCTGATAAACATTGCCATAAAGCCATCAATTGCTAGATATTTCCTCTCCCATTTTTCCACTGCAACCATTCGATATGGAACGTAAGGAGGTGTCTTAGAATCGTACTCGCAGCTGGAATATCTTATCGAATATTGAACATGCGGTATGAAACCTACTACTTGACTTTCTCAAATTTTTTATTATAAAAGTAGTAAGAGCTCCAGGTAGCACAACAAACACTTATTAGCAGCATGACCATTGTCCCAAATTTTGGTTTTAACATCTTTGCAATAAAATTATTCAATGGAAACAAAACGGAAATTGCTCTAATTACTGCTATAAATAATGCAAAAAACGCAGAGCATCTTCGACTCATTATTTGTATTGATTTGGATAACAAGTTGATAATAAGATGCGAATACATCACACCACCCCAGCATCCTTCTATTTTATAGATTATATTCCACATCATTACAACTTGAGTAACATTTCCTAATGATTGAAATATATCACATAGACTAATTCCAATCATAATGATGTAAACTAATTGGGTCCTTAGTTCTTTGCGAGTCAAAACTATCAAATGAAAGATATTAACGAAAAAAGCAATAAAAGATGAAATGTCATAGATAAATTTAATGGTCTCAACATATCCATCGAAAACTGTGTTGTCTTTTTGAAACTCATCAGTAATATAATCGTAACCCGGGTCAAAATAATAGTCTTTCCAGAATGGTTCAGTAGTGGTCTCCACGCTTCCAGACTCATAGTGATCTTGATAAATATAATAGTCTTTGGGTATTGGGGCAGTAGTAGTTCTAGGCTTTTTGGTATTTGGGTCGGGGTAGTCTATTGGATTTGGAAGCTTTTTACGGCCTAGTTTCAACATTACGGCAAAAAACGGAAGATGAGAGTGAATGAAATAGAAAACTGATCAAAAAACTAAAATAGTTATCACAAGTTTTACAATAATTATAGATTTCAAACAGGAGTAAGGTACAATTAACATGATGTTTATCTAAATAGAAAATTTTTAGTTTTCTCAAAGCAGCATCAAAGATTATTCTGAATGATACTTACTTGTCTGTTTTTATATTTTCATGATTTCTGGTCATTTTTAATATTACACACTTCTCTGCTATGTGTTGCGGAATGAGTATTAGCACGCAACTTGAGTCATAACTCCTGCGCCACCAGCCTCCCAGCAGATTCATTATGATCAGCATAAGAAAAGAATAAGATAGGTCACGTGTTCCGTGGCTTTCCACTGTGATACGATAACTATTCTGAATGTGCCCAGTTCCTTGACCAAACTGTCTCGTTATTCAGTGCATACTTTCAAAAAAGAGCTGCTGAATCTCTCACTTCAGTTGATATTTTTCGCTTTCGCATACTGAAAATTTTACAAACAAAACATTAATTCAATAGCAGTGTTTTTACTCACAATGTCATCTTTTTTGAAGCATAATCTCTGAATGGAGGGAAAAATATAAAGAGTGAGATAATATTGATTGATGAATGAGCAGTAAACAGTACTGCACAAATCGAACCGAGAAATTGTGCATATCGAAGTTCCAAAACGATAAAGACCACGACTAGAGACACTGGAGATAAGCAAAGAATAGTAGTTGTTATTTGTACAATTAAACTTCTTATCGCATCTTCGTGCTTTTTAAATGTCCCAGCAGATATTTGCAGTTTCAGTACACGCATTAGTCGAAAAATGTCCATAATAGTGAGAGCTAGCACAGAGCAAGCAAAAGATAAAAACATAATAACAATTCCTACCATAAAACCATATGTAGTATTTTTGATATACAAGTCGAAGTGTGGTAACTGTTGAAACCTGGGCAGATATTCAGGGTAGAACTAAAAATTTATAGGTAATAAATCTACTATCACTTGTCTAACCTCCGCAATATATCTCAATTGCTCATCTTTCTGTTCGTAAACAATATTGACACAAAAAGTAACAAGGAAAGGAGTGATCAGACAACAAAAATAAAGAAATAATAACATAAAATTTGGTATAATATGTGTTTTTAATATGATAGCAATGGCTTGATGTTTCTGAATGAAGCTCATCATCAATAACTGATATTGGAGTGCAATAATACTGGATGCCATTATCTGTGAATCAGAATTCAATTCAAATATATTATTTCGGTGGTAACTTACGACATTATAGTGTAATGAGACCCCAAACCACTCAGATAAAATACCAACAGAGTATCCTGCTAAAAATGGGAATAGTGGAACACATTGCATTAAAAATGTCAAATGTATGTCAGTTAGAAAACACATACTTAGATATGCCAGCAAAAAAAATCGAAAAGTTCCCAGTTTTTTACATCGAAAAATAAGTAAGTAAATGCCAAGGGAGTTCAAAAAAAATGAGATGATTCCAATAACATGATAACATGAAATAATCCAATAAGGTTCAGAAAAGTCTATGTTATACTGCATGTTGGGAAAAAGTGAATGATCGGCTGATAAACATAGCCAGAAATTTAGTTGGTTGAGAGAGAGTGACAGGTGGAATATCATTGAAAAGCACTATTTCTGTTAATTGCGGAAGTATAAACTCATGAACTCATACCTTAAGTCAAAAATCCTGCGCCACCCGTCTCACAACAGATTCACTATATTCTGCATAAGAAATGAACAGAATAAGTCTCGACAACAGCAAGACACATGCCCCGTGACCTTCCATTCTGATACCATAAATTTTCTGGATGTGCTCTAAACCCAACCTGATGACCTTACGATAACAATCTACGCTACATTTTCTGTGCATTTAATAAAAAGGAAATCGTCAGAAAGTCGTCGTCTCTTAATTATTCTTATCTTCTTCACTGCTTGGGGAAGCTGAGAGCAACCACCCATGACCAGCGGCTTCAATGGAAGGGAGACTCAACTACTGGTGCCTATGGATCTCTCAATTAGTCATGTTAATGAAGTTGTTGTTGCTCTCTTCTTTTTTGCTCTTCTGGCACCACTCTAAGTGTAACACGGGCTCACAATCCGTAACTAATCCAAACTGTTTAGATAAGTTTACACAATTCATATTGCTTGAAATAATGAGACATATTTTTACTCATAATCTAAAACTCAGTTGGTCTTATAAACTGAACAGGTGATTTTCCTTACTAGGCCTTGAAACATATTTAAAATTAGACTCAAAAAGGGCTCCGGGACATTTCGACGCATTTGTTACTTTGATGACATCACGTTTACTTTTATTTTCACTGATATTTTGTGGAGAAACGGGGTGCAGTATTTTCAATAGTTACTTTGTCTTATAAAAAATTCAACTAGAACATAAAAAAAGTTCATTACATGATAATTTTAACATCCAGAGAAAAGAACAGAGATAAATATCACTAGTTTTTTACCAAATTTTCTCGTTATTCGTGGAGGAAATACTTTCAAAAACCAGTTCATAAACTTCTCACAACAGTTGTCATCTTTCGCTTTCGCATACTGAAAATTTACAAACAAAACATAATCTCAATAGTAGTGTTTTCATTCACAATGTCATCTTTTTCGAAACATACTCTCTGAATGGAGGAAAAAATAAAAAAAGTGAGATAATATTGATTGACGAATGGGAAGAAAACAGTACTATACAAATCGAACATGTCACGACACTCAAACATTAGCTGTGACTGTGGATGAGCAGAGAGATTCTTCCTCTTTTAACATTTTTATTGCATGATTAGAGACATAAAAAGCAGATAACATAAATAAGTATCATCGGTTTCATGACCAAACTGTCTCGTCATTCAATCAGTGCACACTTTCAAGAAATAGCTGGTGAAACTCTCACATCAGTTGTTATTCTTTGCTTTCGCAAACTGAAAACTTAAAAAATTAGTTCAATTGTACGGCTTTTACTCACAATGTCATCTTTTTTGAAGCATACTCCCTGAATGGAGGAAAAAATAAAAAAAGTGAGATAATATTGATTGATGAATGGGAAGAAAACAGTACTATACAAATCGAACCAATAAATTGTGCATACCGGAGTTCCAAAACGATAAAGACCACGACTAGAGACACTGGAGATACACAAAGAATAGTAGTTGTAATTTGTACAAGTAAACTTCTTATAGCATCTTCGTGCTTTTTGAATGTTCCAGGAGATATTTGCAGTTTCAGTACACGCATTAGTCGGAAAATGTCCATGATAAAAAGAGCTAGCACAGAGGAAGCAAATGATAAAAACATAAAAATAATTGCTACCACTAAAACATATGTATTGTTTTTAAAATACAATTCGAAGTGTGGCAACTGTTGAAAACTAGGCAGATATTCAGGGTAGAACTGAAAATTTATAGGTAATCAATCTACTATCACTTGTCTAACCTCCGCAATATATCTGAATTGCTCATCTTTCTGCTCGTGAATAGCATTGAGACAACAAATAACGAGTAAAGGAGTTAACAGAAAACAAAGATAAAATAAGGGAAACAGAAAACTTGGTAGAGTATTTGTTTTTAATATGTTTGCAATGGTTTGATGTTTCTGAATGAAGCTCATAATCAAGAATTCAAACTGTAGTGCAACAACGCTGTATGCAATTATCTGTAAATCAGAAATGAATTCATATATATCAGTTCGGCCAGAACTTACAACATTATAGTGTAAGGAGACCCCAAACCACTCAGGTAGGATACCAGCAGCGTATCCTGCTAAAAATGGAAAAAAAGGAACAACTTGCATTAGAAGAGTCAAATGAATGTCAGTTAGAAAACACATACTTAGATACGCCAGTAAATAAAATCGAAAAGTTCCCAGTTTTTTACATTGAAAAATAAGCATGTAAATGCCGACGGAGTTCAGAAAAAATGAGATGATTCCAATAACATGATAACATGAAATAATCCAATAAGGTCCGGAAAAGTCTATGTTATATTGCATGTTGGGGAGATAAAGTGACTGGTCGGCTGATAATCATAGCCAGAAATTTAGTGCTTTGTGACATAGTTACAGGTGGAATATCATTGAAAAGCACTATTTCTGTTAATTGCGGAAGTATAAACTTATGAACTCGTACCTTAAGTCATAACTCCTGCGCTACCCGTCTCACAGCAGATTCACTATAATCTGCATGAGAAATTAATAGAATGAGTCTCAACAACTGCAAGACACATGTTCCGTGACCTTACACTCTGATACCATCACTATTCTGGACGTAACCTGAACCCAACCTGGTGACCTTACGATAAAGATATTCCCTATGTACATTTTCTGTGCATACACGGAAGAGGAAATGGTTATAATGTCGTAGCCTATCAATCGTTCTACACTCTCTGCAATGATGATGTCTGCCGATGATGATGTTAAGCACCGTGGTTCAGAGGATTTTTTCACTGCTTGCGGAAGCTTTACCAGCAATCGCCAGTGACCAACAACTTCTATGGGAAGAAGGCTCAACTACTGATGCCAATGAAGCTCTCGACTAGTCATGTTAACACAGGTGAGTCGCGAACGACCCGTTACGGATGTACCGCAAGTCGCGCGCGGTCCGCATAGGAATCATATGTGGGTCCGTATGCGATCAGTAACGGATCGGATCGCGAACGGTTTGAATGTAACGGCGAGCGCTTCCTCCCTTCTATTTTTGTTCTCATTTACTACAAAACTCCGGTTTTTCCAGTCAAACCATACAAAATGGATATTTTATTTTGTTTATTCTGAAAAAGATAACATTTAATACATAAATACCACGTTAATTCAAAGTGAACCTATGCAAACGCGCTTTGTTGAGACTACATTTTTGGCTATATTATTTGAAGCCTAAAATGGAATTGTTCAATATTTTTTGTTCTTTCAAAAATTTGGCCTTTCTCGGTTATATTTCTGCTTAAAACTATTTCTTGTCAAAGTTCTTCAGTTAGAACAAAACAATTTAGGTAAACGATTTTCCTCAAAAGGGCGCGTTTGCATAGGTTCACTTTGAAATATCGTGAAATACATGATTAATACATAAATAAATACGTAAAAATCACATAACATTGGGATAATTAGGTTCACAAAAAGAGGTTCGAATCTGGGACGGAGACGGCGGATGACTTCTGATTTGACCGTTCTTGTACCCTTGAAATCGGAATATTGAGAGTACGGTACAATTTTGTAGCTCCTTTTACCGTATTGTTCCATTCGAACTCTGCACCATTTCCCTCGTTAACTGCCGAAATTCTGAAAAAAATTGATTAAAATATTATTTTGTATTGGCGATACTTACTTCCATTGTTAGTCGTTTATCCATTTTATGCAGCTGGCGGAGGCACGAACGTCCATCTTTTCCTTCTGTCGCCGTTAATCATTTTCTGAAAAGTAAACAATTTAGGATAATTCCATGGAAAGTCAAATGTATCGACGGCTACCGATGCAATCCTCACGCGAGTAAAATTTTTTAAAGCAAGATTTTGAACGATCGCGAATGAAAAAAGCTCAAAATTAGAAAACAAACAAGAAAAATAAATAATTCAGCAAGAAAAAAATTAGATGGACGAGGGTGCAGTCTTTAGTCACTCAGACTTCAGCCATCGGTAACGGATCCATACGCGAATCCGTATTCTAACCGCGTGCGAGGCAATTGCGTTTCTGCGCAAAAGTACAGAGCCGTATTCTATCCGTTCGCGATTTTTGGAAACGGACCGTACGCGATTGGCCAGTCGTGAAAATAGCCGTAACGGATCAGTTACGGACCAGAAACCTGGTCCATCCGCATACGGTTGAAGCGCACTTTACCTGTGAATAAAGTTAATGTTTTTCTCCTCCTTTTTGTTCTACTGCACTTTAACATAACATGTAACATTGTCTCACCGTTCCTCTAACATGTCACGACACTCAAACATTAGCTGTGAGTGTGGATGAGCAGAGAGATTCTTCCACTTTTAACATTTTTATTGCATGATTAGAGACATAAAAAGCAGATAACATAAATAAGTATCATCGGTTTCATGACCAAACTGTCTCGTTATTCAATCAGTGCACACTTTCAAGAAATAGCTGGTGAAACTCTCACATCAGTTGTTATTCTTCGCTTTCGCAAACTGAAAACTTAAAAAATTAGTTCAATTGTACGGCTTTTACTCACAATGTCATCTTTTTTGAAGCATACTCCCTGAATGGAGGAAAAAATAAAAAAAGTGAGATAATATTGATTGATGAATGGGAAGAAAACAGTACTGCACAAACCGAACCAACAAATTGTGCATATCGAAGTTCCAAAACGATAGAGACCACCATTAGAGATATTGGAGATACACAAAGAATAGTAGTTGCAATTTGTACAAGTAAACTTCTTATCGCATCTTCGTGCTTTTTGAATGTTCCAGAAGATATTTGCAGTTTCAGTACACGCATTAGTCGGAAAAGGTCCATAATAATGAGAGCTAGCATAGAGCAAGCAACAGATAAAAACATAAATATTATTGCAGCAATAAACACATATGTATTGTTTTTAAAATACAAATCGAAGTGTGGTAACTGTTGAAAACTGGACAAATATTCAGGGTAGAACTGAAAATTTATAGGTAATCAATCTACTATCCTTTCTATCGTCAAACCTCCGCAATATATCTCAATTGTTCTTCTTTCTGTACGTGAAAAGCATTGAAACAACAAATAACGAGTAAAGGAGTAAACAGAAAACAAAGATAATATAAGGGAAACAGAAAACTTGGTAGAGTATTTGTTTTTAATATTGTAACGGATCAGGCTGATCCGTTAGTTCCAACTCTATCAAATGTGTGCAACCCATTATCCCATCAAGCAGTACAACAACGAACGAACTCTCAATCACTAAATAATCGCTCGGTTAGACCTGCAAAGTTTCGTCGTCTCGTCGCCTCGCGTCTCCTCGCCGACACTCTCTCGCCTTCACCATTTCGCCGCCGCCGCCAACTTCCTCTTCACCCGCCAAACCGTTCACTATGGCGCCAATCTTCTTTTCTCTAAACTCTCTCACTCTCTCGTTTTCCCTATATAAGGAGCTGGAAAGCTCATTCTAGGCAGTCTTTTGTGGTCCCAACCTTTATCCCACGTTTGACTCTTGTTTCCCTTACTCCCCGCTCGCCTCTCAAATGTAACTACTCTTGCTCTAATAAACTAGTAGTCTCAAAAACCTGTTCGTACGTTTACTGGTAGCAGCGAGTGTAGTCTAAGCGTAGGAACTTGTTCGCTTTTTGCCATCATTTTTCCTCCTTAGGCTTAATTAAGATCCTTTCGGCAGGTTTGTTTTCTCTAGTTTATTGCGCTTACGGGTAACATAAACCTTAGCATTTGTAGTTCCCCTAGTGTCTTTCCGTTTTTATTAGAGTGGCCAATCTTTTAAAAACATTAGTGTCAGCGCTAGGTTCTGTAGGTAAGGGGTTGGGTTTCATTAGTTAAACGGGACAAAAGCTCCGTCTCGTTAGTTAAGTTTTAGCGGGAATTTTCACTCTGGGTTGTCACGTATCTTTCCGCTTTTTCTTTTCTTTCGGACGGAGGGAATATAGTGCGGATTGCCTAGACCTTCCCTGTCCGGAAGAACATTTCTCGTGAATTAACCGTTAATTGTTTCTTTCGTTATCTTTCCCTCAGCTCGGCGCAAGCCGGCGGAGGTTTTCTCTTTTTCAGCGAACTTTTAAGTTCAAACCGTGGTTGTGGTGTGTCGAAGTGGCGTCGTGTTGTGTCAGCATACAGCGTCATGTGTTCGGACGAGAGCAAAGAAGTCGTCAGCAGGACAACCGGGAGTGCGCATCGATCGGAGTCGAGGAGGAATGTCGAGACGACATACAGGTATAAAATAGAAAAGTGTTGCTCCAGTCTGCACAGTGAGACCCATGCTTCGGCATTCGCCTCCGCGACATGGTTTAACATTTTTATTGTCTGTTTAAAAACAGTACATTCGTAGCCTACTCTCCAAAACAACCTTTCTCGTAATGGCGAAAGCCGAACAGTTAAGAGCAACAGAAGGGATCGATCGGCGCAAGCAGCGAAAGTCGTTGAAGAACAACAACCAAGCAAGACCTGCAGAGGAGAAGATGACGTGATTTTGGTCAAGACGCAGTGAGCAACAACAACAAAATCGTGGCAACGGGCTTCCCAACAGAAACAATGGCGAAGCGGTTCTCGGTATAGCTGAGGTTGTATCAGAACCTGGGCATGGCGCAGCGGAATCGTGGAACTTCCCTGGAAGCCCAGCGGCGGGATCAGGCACGGCCGGTGATCATTTGGAAGCAACATCTCCAAACCGTCGATAGGAAGCCGAGATTTATGTCTCGCGGTGTCGGCTCCTGGGCGTGAAAGTCACAAGGTGATGACGGAAACGTTTGCGATCAAACAGAGGATCACGGGAGTTTTTCGAGTATCCGGTGAAGTCCGATGACGACATGGCTAAAAGACGAAAGTCAGAGTTGATTAGTGGCCACCGAGAGTTTTATACTCGAATCAACTAGAAGTCGGAGTCCACGGCTCTGCGTTGCCCGCTTGTGGAGCGGCAATTCGAAAGCAAAGAACAGCTGGTACAGAGACAACAGCGGATCTGGACAAAGAAGACACGGACAAGAAGAAGTCAGGTGAAGTCAGAACAATGTCAGCAGCAGAAGAAGTCAAGTCAAGACAGTTGAGAAAGACGAAGAGTGAAGTCATCAGGAGTTCAGAACAAGAAGCAAAGTGAAATCAGCAATGAGGAAACTGAGTATCAAGGAAAGAGCAAGCGACGATAAACTACAGGTAAAACTCTTGTTGACGGATTCTGCACAGTGAGGCCCACGCCTCGGCGTTCGTCTCCGCATAATACCTGAAACGTTGAGTGTATCAAACTTTGAATCATAAAACAGTTGTAATCTAATGATTAATGTCGTAAGGTTATTTAAGCACAATTTTCAGGGTTTAGTTTACATTCAGGCATAGTCAAGTGTACGAAGAAGGCGGAAGCAAGTTGGGACAAGTCAATGAGCAAGCAAAGACAGAAGACGTTGGTAACACGTGCATCAGTATTCAACTCAAAGAAGAAGAGAGACAGAACGATTGTAGTCGGAAGCAAGAACATCGTAGAAGACATCATTGTTCAACGGAAGACAACAAAAAGTCACTTCGAAGTCAGTACGTGTGAATACGTAGGCAAAGCAACGAGACATTCAGAATCAGGCAGTACAGCTATCATTTTCTTAATGAAAGTTTATGAACAGTTCAGTCAATGAAGCAAAGACAAGTCAAACGTTCAAATGCTAAGTTTTTGTTCAGATCGTTACAGAGTTTCAGGTCGAAGCAAAGTAGTTCAAGCTGAGCGACGTCAGTCAACAAGTTAATGCAGAAAGCTAGCCAAGCTGAAACAACAAGTCAAGGTAGTCAAGCAACAACTTTCAGACAAGAAGAGAAGAAGTCAAGAGAAGAAGAAGCGATATCTCAAGACGGACATTCATCAGAAGTCAGTGAAGTTGAAGCATATCCGGCTTAGTCATGGTGCAGCAGAAACAGAGTCACAGGTCATTCAGGACAGGTATTCGTAACGGAAACTGGTAGAACATGAAGTCTGTCATGAACATCAGATACATCAGTACAAAGAAGCTTTGAAGAGTGAAGTCGAAGTAGCTCCAAAAGATCTTTAGCAGAGCTCATTCATCATCAACAACAAGTTCCAGATGATTTTAGTCTAACATGCTAGAAGTATGGTTACTCCGAGTCATTTCGTTTTTGGGCGAATTCCAGTAGTGTTCTGTCAGCATCAGTTGTCATGTTTGTTCTCAAGTTGACATTGTACAAGAACAACAAGGGAAGTCAGATGAAAGTGAAGCAACACAGTCAAGTCAGTAATCGAAGACGTTCATCAAGTTCAGCAGAACATGTGATCAAGTAGACGAGCACCAGTAAGTGTTAACTTTTCGGAAAACTGATTTCAGAAGACAAGTACGATGATCTATGACAGAGTAACTGAGACATGTATGAACAAGGACAGATGATTGTCAGTAACAGCAATGTCAGAAGTTGCTGTGAGAATACAACTCCATCAGCAGACAGACGAAGTCTATCGGAACTTGTAATGAAGTCGTTTATGTTCAAGAGTGTCCACTAGAAAGGTAAAGCATAATATCAGTGTTTATAGTTCAGAAGTCACAACAAGTAATCATGATGAAGAACAGAAGAATCAGTAAGTTGTGTTGAGCTGCCAGCCATTCGTGACAATCAACGGAACAATGTCGAAAACAAGTGTCAGCTACGAAAGTCAGCAAGAAGAAGAAGAATCTCAACGACACCTAGTAGAAGCTAACTGAAGTAGACGAAGGTCAACCGAAGTAGACAAAACTCATTGGCAAATGGTTCAGGTCAACAAAGGTAGGCGGAGCTCAGCTCAAATAGTTTCAGTCAACTTAGGTTGATGAAGCTCAGCGACAAATAGACAAAGTCAGCTGAAGTCAACGATTCACAGCAGACGGCATACGAGTGCAAGTTTGAGAAGTCAGTTTTCAGCGCAAAGTCATCGCAACAAGTTGAACCAATTGTTGATGTCAACATTCGCATTCCTTCATGAGTTGTCATAAGTTCTAAACACGCTTTTAGTCTTTAACATCAGTCTCTCCAAGTGTTTTCTCTTAGCACAAAAGCGTTTCGGTAAATCTCACTTCGTGGTAAAGACAGAAGCATCAACATCAGCAATGTTCGGATGAAGAGACGCAAGCATTGGTTTCGTTTTGTTTGTACCACAAGTTCGCAAGAAGGGACAAGTCGGTCATCACCACAAAGGACAGCCAGTCATTAAAATCTTGTAGCAAGTACTAATCTAAAGTTTTATCCAATAATTAACCATAGCTTTTCACGCATACTAATAATCAGCAGTTTTTCAAGTCAATGTACCGGTTTTCTAGTCTTGTTGTCCATTCGAATTCTATTCATCAGAAGAAGTACTGATCTTTCAACACACAGGATTCAACAAGCTCGACGAGTGATGATCAAGAAAGATTTCAGATTTCAGAATGAAGAAGGAAAGTCAATATAGGCAAGAAGGTCACAACTTTGTCGATTCAAACTCCAGTAATGGTACCAAGGCAATGTGCAACCACACCCAGCAGTAGTTTACAACTCAGCTGTACTAATGATTCAGTATTTTAATCAAACTAATAACTCAGTACAAAGTACAAATACTAACCCGTTTTAAACAGAACAGATGAAGAAAGATGTCAGATTGCAACATTTCGCAGCAGGGACTCGTTACGGAAAGATGTCGGAAGACAACAGTCAGTATTCAAGAAGTCTACATACTTCGTACGTTGGTCGTGAACACTCTTGTTCAGAGATGGTAAAAGGCAGATGTCTGGAAACAGATGAAGAACAAGCTCAAAGGAAAATGGATCAGTTCAAAGTCGACGTCACTCGGTGAAACGTTCAACATCAGTTGCAGATTGAGTCAAAACACTAAAGACGTTCGAGAAGATCACAAGTGTTTCAGTCTCGTACAGAGTGCTAAAAAGTCAGTATTTATGCAGATTTGATAGTAGAATGTAGACACGTCTGGTTTCATCGTTCAGAAGTCGGAAGAACTCAAAACGAGCAAGGAACAAGTCTAACTGTTAAAAAGTTGTCACAACGAATTGAAGTCAGAAGACACTGTGTTCGGAGTTCAGAGATGACGCAATGAAGAAGCATTCAACAGTCGATGGTTCCACTTAGAGGCAAAGAAAGTATCGATGAACAGTCAACGAGTTTTGGGAATACACAGTCCCGTAACTGTTTAATACCTTTCCAGAGACAGACACCGACTACTGCCAGTTCCTCTTGTGACAAACTTCAGTACGTATCGCTTGCGCAGATTTAGTTTTGAAGATGTTTAAAGGGTATCACAACTAGCTGGAGTGTATTGACTCGTTAAGGAACAACGACCAAGATCCACCGTCATGCAAACCCGAAGAAACAAGACTGGAAAGAAATGCACTTTGATGGAAAGAATCGAGACAATGATGAGAATACAATGGAATGATGGTTTTGAATTTCGATCCTACTTTCATGGCTCTACCAATAAGGAACAAGTGGGTTCTGATCGGCGGCATCCTTCGCCGTTCGATCGGCACGATCGTTCAACCAGTCTCCAGAGTGAGCGACGACGTACTCGAACCTGACACTTCCTCCTATCTGTTGCATATCCCCTATCATACTATAGATGGTTTCAATGAGTTCTTCATTTGCGACCGGTGTTCCATTGCTTGTTCTCCACCCGTTCGGGATCCAATTATTTCTCCACATAGTGATCGAATTGATGGCATAGTGAGAATCAGTTACAATCGTGACATTGTAAGCGGGCCCGTCACTAAGAACAATTTTCAGAACTTCTTCGATTGCTTTCAGCTCATAATGATTGTTCGTTTGTGGGCCGGACACTGAGAATCCTGTAGCATTAAAGAGCCTATCATTTTGGAAGACAACTGCCCATCCTCCTTTCGCATCGCTCCGCCCATTTCTCAGTGCACATTCGTCCGTGTAGACGCGAATGTCTTCGACGTACCGCGGAACAAGAGAAGTCAACAGCAACTCTGTGATGTGTCCTAATGCAAACAGTCATTGAACAAGATGTCAGAAGGTTCTCGGTACAACATCCATAGTCAGAGAAGTCAGAATCTGAGGAGAAAATAGTCAAGAATGCGTAAGACAGTGGTCAAAGTATTGAAGAACAACTGTCAATCACTAATTAGTGAATCGGTCTTGTCTTACTCGACGAAGAAAAGTTTGGAAAATTGAAGAATACACCTAAAAAGGACAGTCATTCAGTTCCAAAAAGGTAAATTTCAGCAGTTTTCCCCGGTTTAACATTGTTCAGGTTCTCAAATTCTTGGCAAATACTCTTGGTTCACAAATTCTCGTTTCAAATACAGTCATTCGAAAGACGCAGCAAGAAAATGTTCACTCGGGTCTCACCACGAAGAAGGGTTACGGTCATAATTTAAAGGAGCATAGGATATCACCATCGGCGACTCTCGCAACGAACAACTACGGTCACAGTCGTTTTCCTGTGTGCAGCGAAGAAAGTTCTCGAACTGGATTTTTAGGATTTCTGAAGATTATTCGACAATTCTTATCGATTTTTGTCTTGTTTTCGGCGTAAAATTCAAGTTTTCGGACAAAAATTTGTTTTAAAAAGTCAAAACTTCACTATTTTGCATAAAAACAAAACAATTCGTTCTCGGTTTTTCTCGCTAATTCTCATCTTCCTTGAAGTAGCATCAACTCGTCATTTACAGAAAAACTCACAGTATGGCAAGCAACATCGAAGGTGAAGTAGAGGAAGCCGTTCAACACTCCCTGAGTGCCTCCCGCACCGCGGGGCCCGCGTTTCGGCGCTCGCCTCCGCGGGAGAGCGCTCATGGGAGTGGGCTCCCCTCGTCTGTCCCTATTCCTATTGTACCTTCTAGTACAGAAGATCTTGATTGGTATAACAGAAATTGGGAAGATAGTCCACCAACGCCTCTGTCCACGTCTCCATCCTCAGTCAAAGAAGAAACTGTTGTTTCTTTCGAAGAGATCACTCTGGAAATGCTCGCGTTGCAAAATCACGAGCCGATTCAGATGTACAGTGATGTGGTATCAGGAGCAGACTTCTCGAGACTTGTACGAGAGTTCAAGGAACGCGTCAAAAATCTGAGCAGAACAATCACCGAAGAAGAGAAACGTAAGTTACACATGACATTTCTAGGTGGTGAAGCTCGTGAAATAGCCAAAGAAGTGCTAGAAGATGACGAAAACTCAACCGTTGCTAAGATTGAATACGAGATTCGTGACAGATGGTTCATGAAATACAAGGCTATCTTAGACCTGTGCAGACGACAGCAGGAGCCCCTCGGAGACATTTTCACCAGAGTTGATTGTGTCGTAAGACGTTTCACACTTTGGAGCGAGGAGATCTATATTCAGCAGGAAGTAATCGAGAAACTCGCTAGGACACTTTGTGACGACACTACTCATTTCATGTTGCACACGAACTTTCAGCACACATATCAGTGTCTGCAAAATGGATGGTATGACCAACTTCAGTGGAACGAAACTCGCGATGAAATACTGGGTGAAACAGATTTTGACGGAGTTGTCGGTTCAGAAGCTTCTGAAGAAGGAGAATCTCCATTGTTTGGTCGTACTGGAAAGAGTCTGAACAGCTTGACTAAAGCCCAATTAGTTGCAACTAATGTGAACAATGATTTCATGTTTTCAGCTTACAAGGAAACAACAAACAAAGTCATACAAGGACTTGTCTCATCATTGTGCCAATCAACAATGAAGGAAGTAGGAAAGGACAAGCCGCTGGACAAAGTACCAGAATGGATGGGCGTAGTAGATGATCTGTTGCTAGATGACGACACAGAAGAAGTCATGGAGACATTGTTTTCGGCCATCCGAACCATCGCACCACAAATCCTAAGCAAGTACTTCGAACGCGGAAGTGGCACGGATTTCAATCAGGACAAATTGGATGATTCACAAGAAGTCAGCGATTCACATGCAAATTCGGAACAACAGGATCCAGTACAAGAAGACGTTGTGGAGCAACAGCAGCAGCTAGAATCAGACGTACAGTCATCATCGTCAGGAGGATTGCCGTATAACTTGAGACCAAGACGTGCATCACAAGGATGGAAAAGGCGTTCGAGTCAAGCACAGTAAGCCGCTTCTGGATACAATAACTCCAAGTCAGCCAGGATCCCCGTAGTCTGTTTTCTTAAGCATTTTCCCCGACCCATCTGCATCTAATAATTATCTTAACTGTTTCTATACTAGGCCACGTCCTGCACACCATTGTTTTACTGACCCTAAGCCTGTTTTCGTTTTACTTACCCACACACAGTCCCTATCTAAGGAAGATTTCTTAAGCATCCCAACTATTCTGTATCGACCTTGTAAGTCTCATACCTGTTTACACTTTAAGTGTTCTTGTTAACTCACCCACTGTTTCCCCACCCAATTACCCGTATCACATGAGAAAGAGAGAGCTAAGAGTGGAATCAGAAGAAAGAAGAAGAGGGAGGATGATGAAGAACAAGGAAGGAGGAGTGGATTGGATGGAGAGGATGGAAAGGAAGGAGATCATGGAAGACGTCAAGGATGAGTCATCTAATCAGTCAGCGTCAACAGAGAGTCTACTCCAGAATCACTCATGTCACCAAGGAGGAAAATTCGTCAAAAATGCTCACACGCACACATTTGACTTGTCAGGGACGACAATTCTTGAGATAATGGGGGGAGGTGTAACGGATCAGGCTGATCCGTTAGTTCCAACTCTATCAAATGTGTGCAACCCATTATCCCATCAAGCAGTACAACAACGAACGAACTCTCAATCACTAAATAATCGCTCGGTTAGACCTGCAAAGTTTCGTCGTCTCGTCGCCTCGCGTCTCCTCGCCGACACTCTCTCGCCTTCACCATTTCGCCGCCGCCGCCAACTTCCTCTTCACCCGCCAAACCGTTCACTATGGCGCCAATCTTCTTTTCTCTAAACTCTCTCACTCTCTCGTTTTCCCTATATAAGGAGCTGGAAAGCTCATTCTAGGCAGTCTTTTGTGGTCCCAACCTTTATCCCACGTTTGACTCTTGTTTCCCTTACTCCCCGCTCGCCTCTCAAATGTAACTACTCTTGCTCTAATAAACTAGTAGTCTCAAAAACCTGTTCGTACGTTTACTATATGTTTGCAATGGTTTGATGTTTCTGAATGAAGCTCATAATCAAGAGTTCGAACTGTAGTGCCATCATGCTGTCTAGGATTATCTGTAAATCAGAAATAAATGGAATTATATCAGTTCGACGGAAACTTACAACATTATAGTGTAATGGGACCCCAAACCACTCAGGTAGGATACCAACAACGTATCCTGCTAAAAATGGGAAAAGTGGAACAGCTTGCATTAGAAATGTCACATGTATATCAGTTAGAAAGCACATACTTAGATATGCCAGCAAATAAAATCGAAAAGTTCCCAGTTTTTTACATTGAAAAATAAGTAAGTAAATGCCGAGGGAGTTCAGATAAAAAGAGATGATTCCAATAACATGATAACATGAAATAATCCAATAAGGTTCAGAGAAGTCTATGTTATACTGCATGTTGGGAAAAAAGTGAATGTTCGGCTGATAATCATAGCCAGAAATTTAGTTGGTTGTGAGAGAGTGACAGGTGGAATATCATTGAAAAGCGCTATTTCTGTGAATTGTGGAAGTGAAAACTTATGAACTCATACCTTAAGTCATAACTCCTGCGCCACCCGTCTCACAGTAGATCCACTTTAATCTGCATAAGAAATGAATAAAATGAGTCTCAACAACTCCAAGACACGTGTCCCGTGACCTACCAACTTGATACCATCACTATCCTGGATGTGCTATAAACCCAACCTGATGATCTTACGGTAACTATCTATCCTACATTTTCCGCGGAAGAGTAAATTTCCAGAATGTCGAGGTTTTTCAACAATTCTACACTCTCTGCGTTTGACTGTTTACTGATGATGATGTTTGACACCATGGTTCGGAAAAAAGATATTTTTCTCTTTTTTAAAAGTTTTTCCGCCTAATCATAAACAACACATTGAATTAATATCTCGAAAGCAATTATAAGTGGTCACATTTTTTGAAAGGTATTATTGTGAAAAATTGCATGTTTGAGCGAAAATTAACATCATGTTTATCAGAGAGCCATGTCTTTTATAAAAGTGGTTTTTGGCAGTGATTTTTGTATCATAAAACGTTTTCCTATTCTTAAAACCATGGCCATATTCTTTTGTCTCATTGCTTATATTTTTCTAATTCAGTTCTCCCTTGGAAATTATGACAAGGATTTAAAACACGTTCTGGATGCCTATAAAGAAAGTTAGTTTCATTTAAAAAAAGTTTTTTTCATTCTCTTCAATTACTTCTTAATTCTTCAGACCCCGATTGTGTCTTCAATTACACTCAAGTCAACTCCACCACTATCAAATTTTTCCCACAATGTGAGATGGTGTATGCTATAATTGTTATCAACTCTGACACTGACTTATCGGGGGATCAGATCAAAACTGCATTTAAGAATATGAGCACATTGGTTGGCGGGATAAGAGTGGAAAACTCCGACCTAACCAATTTTTCATTTGTCACACCTCATAAGACCAGAGGTTATGTTGGCTTTTATTGTGAGACATGTGAGTTTAGAGATTGCGTGCGGAAATAGGAAATTCTTTGGGTTAATTTAGATGGGCTATTCATCAAAAACAATTCTTATCTTACCAATGTCAGTATGTTATCAAACATCCGTTTGTACCCTGGAAACAGTCCGGGGGATTGTGTGATCCAAGTGAAGGATAATAAGTTGCTAGATATGGAAAAATTGTGTGATAATGGGTGGCTGGCAGAGTCTACAGATCTAACAACAACTGGAAATTTGAAAAATTGTGGTTAGTTTTTTTTCTACTTTAAAGTTTCTAATTAGAAGTATTCAGGTTGTCAAATTAGTGAAATCTCGTCATCTGCTCAGAATTGCTCTGCCACTTATAACGGGATTCAGTTACTCAACGTTTCAGTCAATACATCTCATTTTTCAAATATCAAGCTTGTCAAAGGAATAATCAATATCCAAGATACAAACCTTCAAAACTTATCTTTTCTGAAAAGTTTTCAATACTGGACGGTTAGAAGCGACAAATCAATTATTCTCAATCTTCAGAATAATCCAGAGATGACCAGATTTTTATTACCGAAAATTTGGGTATCTGCATAACTTTTTTTCAAAACGTTCTAATTTAAAAATGTTTAAGAATATTGAAAATAATGCTCCAGATGGAATTACTCTTGCCAACTTTGAGAATTTGCACCCTGATTTCTGTCTGTCTCTGTCGGAGATGATGATCCTGCTCGAACTGAATTTACCTTTTGTGAATCTTCAAGCAAAATTCTGTGAGGACCCTGGAGATATTGGGGAGCTAATTTTATGTCGGTTTACTTCGATGTACGATTTGCCGAATAACTGCGATATAGTTCTGGGAGACTTGAAGATAGAGAAAGGAGATGAAGATGACTGCACCAAGCTGAATAATATGAAGTATTTATTTGGCGCATTGATTGTCCAAAACACTGAATTAACAGATTTGGACAATTTGGCAGCTTGCAAACATATTGTGTCTTTAAATGGTAATATTTCAAGGCTCAAAACATATTGAGTTCCTAATTTCAGATTCATATCCAGTGATTCAATTCATTTCAAACAAGAAACTCAAAAATTTGGAACTTCGATACATTTATGTTTGTCAGAAATGTATTCTAAAAACTTTCAAAAAATATTTCAGAGTATAACAACCCGAGGCAAAAGAGAAGCTATAATTCAGGACAACGATCTTTTCAAAGCAGAACTAGGCAATCAGTCCTGTCAGCTCTTTCAATCTTATACTGAATACTCTGAGTACGTGACAAGACTGGTGTATATTGGAGGGGATTGTGGTAAATATACTTTGTAAAACATTTTATCAAATACATTAAAATCTTTTAGGTGCTCGCGTGGATATCAAACAGATTTCTACTATCAGTACTAATCTCTCATCAATTTTAGTGACCGTGCTTATATTTTTCATTTTTTGAATAATCTTAATAACACTTCAATTTTGCATAATTTAAAAAGGAAGGAGTAATTGCCCCACTATCTCCAGTAAAATACCGTTGAAGGGCTCTAACTAGTGATGCGAAAATGGCAATGCAGGTGTGCCAGATATCAAAGGAATATGATCTAAGAATTTGATTGTTACAGAATGAAAACATTACTACTTATATCTATTTTATTTATTGAAACGAATGAACAAGTCACTGACACGTAAAATTTGAAATAAAGTTGGATGAAATTTAAAATGTAGGCAGGGCGCAGATTAAAATATGGGATTTGAGGGTTTATCTAAAGACAAACATTGATAATGACTACCAAGTCGCTGACAAAACCGCTTAGTTCATAACAGTTGGAGAATTCACATTCTTCGATCCTGTCTGATTTGTACTTGGCTCTGTTTCCACGGTACTCAATAACTGTTTACATTTATCCAAAAACTGAATGATGAGTTCTGGAAGATGTACACTGAACAAACGATATTCATACGTCAACTCACTTTTTGCAGCTTTTTTGTAGTCTGCAACGATATACATAACAATGATAGCATCCATTGCTGGGTACAATGTGAAGGCGCAGAGGAATATTCCAGTTGGTAGATCACACTCTAGATCTAGTAGAGGAAGGTAGATTATAAGCATCACAGGAGAAAACAGAGTTATAGTGGGCGTCACAATCTGGAGAATAAGAGTCTTGAAAAATTGCTTGTGTAGGTTTCTCAATGAAATTGAGAGCATTTGAAGCTTTTCCTCCATGCCAATATACATAAAAATAGCACAATAGATGATTACAGTATACTGGATAGCCATGATACATGTCATGGTAGTTGTCGACGAAATATTAAACCATCGGATAGAACCGGTAGCGTCATAGGCAACGACGGCTACACCCGAAACCTCAGATATGTCGAGATTGAGTTTTTGAAGCATATCAGAGCTGAAGTAATAAGCTAAAAGTAATTTCATTACACTCGACTTGCTTCAAGTATCCTTTTGAGTATTCGTCTATTTTATCAAAATACAAAATCCCCAGAGCCCAAGCAACACCGAAGAACACCGAATAGACAACAGAGATCATAAACTTCCATCCTTTGAAAAAGCGGAGTTTCGTTTCACTGAAAAGCAACACTTCATCACAATTCGTTTCCGAGAGAACTTACTCAAAAATCGCCCAGTATCGATATAAAAATTGAACCGATAGCATGGAAATGGTGGATGCGTAGACTCCCGTGTAAAAGCACAAACAGAAGGTTACAGTGTCTTGACTCATTCCAAATGGGCGACTGGTACTATAGAAGACATAACCAGCATTGTGAGAATACACATTCTAAAATTGAAACAAGTGAAATGTTTTCTATTTCCTGAATACCGGATAAAGAATCAGCTCTATCGTTGCGAAAAATATACCAACTGTTGGGAAGAGAATTAGTAGATATTTATAACTTCCAAAACTTCTGGATATCCCAAAAACAGTAAGAAATATTAGAATGTAACAGAAGAAAGTGGTAGAGAAGAATCCAAACTGAGCAATAAGCTGGGCGATTTTCACATAGATAGTGAAGGATTTCGATTCAGAAGCGTCGGGCATTTTCAGAATGATGATAACGTTATGTTGGCTAACTATACGCTGGTATTAATGTTTTTGAATAAAGATATATGGCAGACAGGAAATTGTATTACAGACTATTGTTTCAGACTGTCTTTGATTAGATCTTATAGACTACGTCTGTATGACAGGAAATTGAATCGTATAATATTGTTATCAGAATGCTTTTAATGTAAAAACGGTGTGTGTACCCGTATTAAGATAATTACCGTAAAACCTGTAATAGAACTACATGGACTTCTATTTTTCCAACACATTCGGAGATACAGGCGTACTTTATTAAAATGTGAACATCTGTTTTTCGAAGATGAGAAGAACCATTTGGATATTTTCTCAATGAAACCTCAAACACTCTTGATAAATTTAAACAAAAACTGAAAAACAATTCTCAATAACTTTTCGTCGAATTCTTTGATGTATTTCCAGTGCCACAACTATTGACTCGGTCCTTGTAGGCTCGTTGACCTGAAATCCGTGTCATTCTACTGCTGTCGTCTTAATTCTTACCTTCGTCTTAGCCCTTCTCCAGAAAAATTTCATAGCAACTTCCCGATAATGTGAAGACATAAACAAACAAACAAAACAGTGAGTCACTGAATTCAAGGTTAGCAATGTTTTGGGGATATGCGCCAGCATCATAGTTAGTTGTCTGAAAGTTTAAGTGGAATTTGCTATGTTGATAAAAGTACATTGACTCTTACACTCGAAAAAAATGGAATGTTGTCGTTTGGATAGGGCCATTTGCTAAAAATGAAAAGTATACTGTATCCAAGCGTAGCTATCAAAAAGGAGACAGTCATTCCAATTATCAAATTTGAAGTATTATCTTGTCTAAAATTTTTCTTAAAACAAGAAAATAAAAATAAAACTGATTGATTACTTTTCAGATCCCAATCTCTTCCGCCGTTTCTTTGCAATCTTGAGCGCTACCAGAAGAATTACAGTAAGAAAAGTGTAGATCACGGTGAGCACTAATATACTGAAACCCTCTGTGAGTTCGTGTTGTGCCACTTTTCATCTTCGAGTCCAATAAAATAGCAACTGAAAATCAAATATTTTGCTTTGGTGGGCCGGAGTGAAACTCACAATGACACACATCTTTATGGGGTTTTGCCCGAAGATAAAACTCTGCGTACCAAATTCCCAAAATAAGATTAAAAATAAACACTACAAAAATTGCTGTGGAAAGTTTCGTCAATCGATTTGCCACCGCGCTCATAGAGAACATAACAGAGACAGTGCGGATAAAGTCATCGACAAGGCAAGTACTATGGAACACATTCTCCCAAATTTTTGAACTCCTCCAGAATACCATTCAACTCCCATATAAAGCCATTGCTTGAAACTAGC